>NC_081413.1:193007696-193315843 GCF_030272615.1 Cryptomeria japonica | reverse complement strand
CCAATAGTGCCAACAAATTGTGCGGACATAATGCCTCCAAGGAGAATGGGCTGAGGTGGAGCTTGAGGAAGAGGCATAAGGGTTTCTGGTGAGGGAATTCAAGAAATGTTGCAAAATTTGATGGCCTGAATGGATGACTTGGAAAGGGCACAAAGAAGGGGAACCCTTGAAGATGATGTGAGTGAGAATGAAGAGGAAGAGCAAGAACAGGAAGGGGATGAGGAAGCACATGAAGAACCTGAAAGGTTTGAGGAGAGACTGTTGAGGACAGTATTGAATGTGGGTTGCAAACCCAAGATAGATGTTCCTACATATTTGGGAAGCCTCAATGGTGACGATTTAATTGACTGGATCAATGATCTGGATAATCACTTCGAGTATGAGGGAGTGGCAGAAGAAAGGAGAGTTCAATTTGCCTACACTAGATTGAAAGGCCACGTTGCTATGTGGTGGGACTTTGTCCAATTGGAGAGAAGGAAGAACAAAGAGAAGATTAGTTTGTGGGATCGAATGGTTGCAAAATTGAAGGCCAAGTTCCCTCTCGGAGACTATCAAGGAAACCTTTTCAAAAGATTGCAGAATTTGAAGCAGAAGGACACGATAGTCAAAGACTACACTAAAGAATTTTATAAGTTGGTGATTCGGTCTGGCCATACCGAGGAAGATATGGAGAAAATAGCCGGATATATGAATGGCCTGAAGTATAGTTTGCGAGATGAACTAACTCTCATGTCCCTTAGGAGCCTTGAAAAGGCTTATCAATTTGCCTTAAAGGCAAAGGAGAAATTGCAGCGAAAGCAAAGCCAACAAGAGAAGAAGAGAGGAAGAGAGGAAGGGGTTTTAGAGGAAGGGAACAACAATTTGGTAGAGGACAACAACACCATCAAGGAGAAGAGGCTGGAAGTAGTAGTGGAACAGCCAACAATGATAGGGGGGTTATCAAAACAAAGGTGGAAGATCCTATGGAAGAGGAGGTTCACAAGGTAGAGGAAGAGGATTCGTTGGAAAATGCTTCAAGTGCAACCAAGTTGGGCACAAGAGTTGGGAATGCTCTAAGTCTTCTCAAGAAGGACATATGAAATTTGAAAGGAGTAATCAAATTGTTCATCTTGATCAAGAAAGTGTGGGGTCACCTGTTCACCATAAAGAGGAGCTAGAATTAGGAGAGTCATTATTGTTGAAGAGGGTATTGTTGAAGCCCCAAAATGAAAGTCAAGAACCTGTTCAAAGGAGAGCATTATTCAAAACCAAATGTAAGTCCAAAGGTAAATGTTGTAGATTGATTATTGATAGTGGTAGTATGGATAACATTGTTGCAGTAGAGATGGTAGATAAGTTAGACCTTAAAAGAATCAAGCATCCATCACCGTATAAGGTGTCATGGTTGCAAAAAGGTCATCAATTGTTGGTAAATGAGCAGGTTTATGTTGATTTTCAGATTGGAAGTTTTAAAGATAGTGTTATGTGATATAATGCCCATGGATGTTTGCCATGTATTGCTTGGAAGACCGTGGCAATTTGACAGGAAAGCGGTGCAACACCTATACAATTGAGAAAGATGGAGTGAAACATACTTTGATGCCTATGAAGGAACAAGAAGCGGACAGTAGCAGTAGTGGCAGCAGTAAGGTAATGTTGGTAAGTGGTAAGGAATTCATCTATGAAATGAAGAATGAAGAAGTAGGATTTGCTTTGGTTCTTAAACCTAGGCATGTGCTTACCACCATGAAACTTGATGATTTGCCTCCTGAAGTGCAAGATATTTTGAATCAACATTGGGATATTGTTGCATCTGATTTGCCTAGTGAGTTGCCACCTATGAGAAGCATTAGCCACCATGTGGATTTGATTCCAGGAGCTAGCTTTCCAAACAAGGCAGCCTATAGGTTGACACCTATGGAAAATGAAGAGATAAGAAAGCAAGTGGAGGACCTTTTGAAGAAGGGTTTAATAAGGGAAATCCTAAGTCTTTGTGCTGTTCCTACAGTACTTGTGCCAAAGAAGGGAGGGGAATGGTGTGTGTGCACTGATTCAAGGGCTATAAATAAAATTACCATAAGATATCGGTTTCCCAATCCTAGAATTGAAGACACAATGGACTGTTTGACTGGTTCTAAGTATTTTTCTAAGATAGACTTGAAAAGTGGCTACCACCAAATAAGAATTAGACCAGGTGATGAATGGAAGACAACTTTTAAGACTAGTGATGGTTTGTATGAATGGCTGGTTATGCCTTTCGGATTGTCTAATGCACCCAACATTTTTATGAGACTAATGAATGAGGTTTTGAAACCATTCCTTGGTAAATTTGTGATTTATATTTGGATGACATTTTGGTGTTTAGCAGGTCTAAAGAAGAGCATCTAGAGCATTTGAGACAAGTATTCAGGAGGCTATATGAAGAGAAGTTGCAGATAAATCTCAAGAAGTGTGTCTTTTTGTAGACCAAACTGATCTACTTGGGCTTTGTGGTGTCCAAAGGATGGACTAAAGATGGACAAGGAAAAGGTACAAGCCATACTTGATTGGCCCACACCAAAAAGTGTAATGGAGGTAAGGAGTTTTCATGGGTTACCAAGTTTTTACAGAAAATTTATAAGAAATTTCAGTCATGTTGTTGCTCCTATCCTTGAAACTATTAAGGGGAATAAGAGACATTTTGAATGGACTAGGAAGTTTGAAGAAAGTTTTAGGATTCTTAAGCAAAAGGTAAGCGAGCAGCCCATTTTTGCTTTGCCTGATTTTGATAAGGTGTTTCAAGTGGAGTGTGATGCTAGTGAATTGGCTATTGGGGCAGTCCTGAGTCAAGAAGGTAAATCTGTAGCATACTTTAGTGAGAAACTAAATGAGGCTAAAAGGAAGTATTCTTCTTATGATTTGGAATTTTATGCTTTGGTTCAATCCTTAAAGAAATGGAGACATTATTTGCTTCCAAAAGAATTCATTGTGTATACAGATAATCATGCTCTACAGTTTATAAATTGCCAACTCAAGTTGAATCAAAGACATGCCAAATGGGTTGAGTATCGCCAAAGTTTTAACTTTATTTTGAAACATAAAAGTGGGCAAATGAATAGAGTTGCTGATGCTTTGAGTAGAAAGAATTTGTTGCTTTGTGAAATACAAGCTAATAGTGTGGGTTTTGGAACTTTGAAGGAATTGTATGTAGAGGATGCAGATTTTAAAGAGGCCTTTGAAGCTTGCAGTGATCCAATTGCTAGGAATAGAGAGCCATGGGTGGACTTCATGATTCAGGATGGTTTGTTGTTCAAGGGGAATAAGTTGTGTATTCTTAAAGGATCCATATGAAACAATTTGTTGCAGGAAAACATTGTGGTAGTCTTGCTGGTCACTTTGGACAGGATAAGACTTATATGCAGTTGAGAACTCATTATTATTGGCCAAAGATGCATGCGGATGTGAGAAGATATGTAGAAAGGTGTAGCATTTGTCAATATGCCAAAGGGAGAAGCCAAAATGTTGGGCTATATCAGCCACTTCTAGTTCCAACTCGGCCTTGGGACTCAGTGAGTATGGATTTTGTATTGGGTTTGCCTCACACTCAAAGGGGCAATGATTCCATATTTGTTGTGGTAGACAAATTTTCTAAAATGGTGCATTTCATACCTTGTAAGAAAACTACTAATGCCACTAACATTGCAAATTTATTCTTCAAGGAAGTAGTACGGTTACATGGAATTCCAAAAAGTATTATCTTTGACAGGGATACTAAGTTTATGGGTCATTTTTGGAGGACCCTATGGAAGAAATTGGGCACAAATCTGAGTTTTAGTTCTTCTTACCACCCCCAAACGGATGGTCAAACAGAGGTTGTCAATCGAAGCCTTGGTAATATGTTGAGATGTCTTGTTGGCAAAACACCAGGTACTTGGGATCTAGCTTTGGCTCAAGCTGAGTTTGCATTTAATGATTCTCCTAATTGGAGTACTGGTTTTAGTCCATTCTATGTTGTATATGGTATGCATCCAAGGGGGGTGTTTGAGTTGAGAGATCTTGGTAGTATGGAAAGGCGTAGTGTAGCAGGTGAAGTCATACATGATCTCCATGATGAGGTCAAGATGAACATTGAATCTAGCAATCAACAGTATAAACAACATGCTGATAAGAAACAAAGGGAACTTCATTTTCAGGTTGGAGACCTTGTCTTGGCCCATCTCAGAAAAGAGAGGTTTCCTACTGGTGTTTGTTAAGGAATTTAGATCAGAGATAGAGAAAACAATAGTCTAATATTATATATAGAAGAACAGACTTTTGATGAGATTACTGATACGAATATATTGACCACCGATGTATGTATATATTTTTGTCAATTAATCTTTCATATTATCGACTGCTTACTGGATCATGAAATTTCCATTGTAATTGATTTCAATCACCAACAAGTATTGAAGTCGGAGTATACGTATGGAGGTGAAAAGTCATGTCCATGTAGAGGCATGACTTCTACGTCCCTACGTGAACATGACTCTTCGTATGCAATAGTCACCGTTTTAGTTATGCATCAAAACATTTAACGGTGCTTGATGTTACCGGGTTTAATGATACTTTGACTTCGACTTCGACAATCACTATATATATATATTTCGACTTCGACAATCCTCGGTTTAATCTGCCGTAAACAATCGGTTACTATTAATCAATATATAATGTGATATATATATATATATATATATATATATATATATATATATATGTTTGCTTCAATCCGAATGAGGCTACATCCTTAACACTCCCTCTTAGCAAAAGAGGATTGAATTTCATAATTAAGTTTAAGGAACAACATTCTAGATATATATATTCATTCGGCATGATCATATGCATTCAATCAGTAATGTTTACTAGTGAAATACTTCATATCTCAGAGAGATATGGATTATCTGATATCCAACACTCTGGGACAACAACTACATGAAGTCTTATCATATAACAATCTTGATCCTAGTGACAACTGTAAAATTGTCATTATCACAGATGCAATAATTTTAGTATCATGATATCTGGCACATTCCGGGACAACAAATTAATGTAGTCAATCATGATATGATTGTTATCATAATTTCCGACACATTTCGGAACAACACTTAATGACAACAAATCAATAACTCAACATAACAAATTTAGTATCAAGATTTCCGGCACATTTTGGGACAGCAACTTAATGTAGTCAATCTTGATTATAGATCAGGCTATTGTGGAGGTCGTCACCTTACAATAGCGATCTTACACATACATCTCATGGAAGATCGTCACCTTTCATGACATAACACATACATGCAATATTGCATCCAAGATATTCATGAATATATCAAATTACATATGATTAAGATTCAATTTCAATTATAACTTAGTCATACCAAGTTTACCTCTAAAGTACTCCACTTTCAACTTTGCAAGAGGTTTGGTGAATATGTCGGCACTTTGCTCTTCAGTGCTGATGTAGGTCAATTTGATAACATCTCTTTCTACCATATCTCTTATGTAATGGTAAGGGATTTCTGTATGCTTGGATCGATTGTGAAAAACTGGATTTACAGAAAGTTTGATGCAACTTTGATTATCACAGTGAATCACAGTGGGGTTCAGGGGCTTCCCAAATAGTCCAACTAGCAATTTCCTTAACCACATTGCTTCACGAGCTCCCATGGAGGCAGCCATATATTCGGCTTCAGTGGAACTCTGAGCAACTGCTGACTGTTTTCTGCTAAACCAGGATATCATAGCCGATCCAAGACTAAAACAACACCTCGGTGTACTTTTACGATCAATGGAACTGCCTGCCCAGTCGGAATCAGAATACCCTTGGAGTTGTATCTCAACAATTTTATACTTCAGGCCAAGTCCAATAGTACCATGCAAGCTTAGCAGCCATTAGGTGAATCTTCTTGGGTTTTTACATGAAATGACTTAACACATTAGTAGCATAACAAATACTAGGGCGAGTGTTTACCAGTTACATAAGGGATCCAATAATTTGTCTATAGTATGTAGGATATGTAGGTTCTGAATCTACTGCTTCACTTTTGAGCTTATGAAGATTTGTTTCCATTGGAATAGATAGAGGTTTACAATCTATCATACCAAATTTAGTCAGGATATCAGTGGTGTATTTTCCTTGATTTAGGAAAATATAATTCTCTTTTTGCCATACTTCTAGACCCAAAAAATAGTGCAATAGACTTAGATCCTTCATATCGAATTCAGCCACAAGATCTTGTTTGCATTTTGCAATAAGATGATCTTCTCCTATTATCAACAAGTCATCAACATAGAGAACAAGTATTAACATGTCACCATTCGATATTTTGAAGTATATGTTAGAATCTGCTTCATTTTTGGAATATCCTAGCTTGGAGAGATAACTATCTATCCTTTCGTACCATGCCCTAGGAGCTTGCTTAAGGCCGTAGAGGGTTTTTTTCAGTCTGCACACATAGAGATTTCTATCATGTGTAGAAAAGCCTTTAGGTTGGTCTATATATACTTCTTCCTCAATAACACCATTCAAAAATGCGGTCTTTACGTCCATTTGATGTATCTTCCACCCTTTAGACGTTGCAATGGCAATAATGGTTCTTACAGAAGTATATCGGGCAACTGGAGCAAGTGTCTCTTCGTAATCAATTCCAGCCTTTTGAGAAAACCCCCTGGCAACGAATCTGGCTTTGTGTTTTTCAATACTACCATCTGGTGCATATTTGATTTTGAATAATCACTTTGAAGAGACAACTGATTTGTCTTTTGGTCTAGGTACAATGTCCCAGACATCATTTTTAAAGATAGATTGGTATTCCTCAATTATTGCATCTTTCCAAGTTTGACATGTTAAAGCCTCTTCAACATTTGATGGTTCAGATTTTGTAAGCTCGGTCATGAGTGCAACATAGCATGATTGACTTCTTGTTTTCTTATTCACTTTGAAGATTTCATCAGGTTCACCATTAGTTTCATCAATCATCTTTCTTGCCCATAGTGGTCTTTTCTTGTTGTTAGGATTTTCAACATTCTCAAAATTAGATGATTGAGGTTCACGATCTTCTATGCTATTCTCCCTCTGATTCTCAATTGTAAGATTTTCATCTGATTCTGTGGTTTGATCATCTTCTGCACTTAGAGAGAGTTTATCAGCAACATCTTCTTCAAATTTGACATCTCTACTGATTTCAATAGATCTTCGTCTTGGAATATAGACTCTGTAGCCTTTAGTGGTTTCACTGTAGCGAACAAATATGCCTTTCTTCCCAGAGGGTTCTAGTCTGGTTCTCTTTTCTTTAGGAACATGAATATACACGTGGCAACCAAAGATTCTTAGATGGCTTAAATCTGGTTTATTCTCTGTAAAGGCTTCTTCGGGTGTTATATTCTCTAGGATTGAATGAGGGCATCTATTTTGAATGTACACAACTGTATTTGATGCTTCAGCCCAGAATAAGATCTGTAGATTTTGATTATGCATCATGGCTTTAGCCGCTTCGATGATGGTTTTGTTTTTCCTTTCTGCAGCTCCATTCTGTTGAGGATTATAAGGTACTGTACACTCCCTCTTAATCCCAACAGAAATGCAGAATTCTTTAAAATTTTTAGAGATATATTCACCCCCATTATCTAATCTTAGAGTCTTTATTTTCTTCCCAGTTTGATTTTCCACGAAGGCTTTAGATTCTTTGAATTTTAATAACACTTCATTTGATTCTTTGAGTTTTATGAAATAGATCCAAGTTTTCCTAGAGTAGTCATCAACAAATATCACGTGATACAAAAATCCCCCCAGTGATGGTAATGAATTGGACCACACAAATCAGTGTGGACAAGTTCGAGTACAACTTTTGATTTGTGTTCACTTGATGGAAAAGACCCTTTTGAGTTCTTCCCTAGAGTGCATCCTTTACAAGTTCCAACATGATCAGATTTTAGATTGGGTAATCCTGTGGTGATCTTTCCTATAGAAGGTAGGGCACTAAATCGAAGATGCCCTAATCTTCTATGCCAAATTTCATTAGAATTTGATACTTCATGATTTAATGCTTGTTTTTGAGTATTACATAGTTTGTATAAACTACCATCTCTAGATCCTATAGGAATAGCATTCTTTATGTTAGAATTTTTAAGCCAGAGTAGAACTTTATCTTCATGGAAGGTGACATGATATCCTTGATCAGCTAGTCCTGATATAGAGACCAAATTCCTTTTGATACCTGGTACAAAAAAAACATCTTTCAATTGTAATGTAACTCCTGTTCTTAATTGAATTGAGTAGGTCCCAATTCCTTTCACTGGATAGGTAGAATTGTCTCCTATTGTAACTTCTTCACTTGAGTGCCCTTCAAAGGTTTCGAATTGATCTCTAAATCCGGTTATGTGTCGTGACACTCCACTATCGATTATCCACATATGTTTGTTTGAGTTTAGTTCGCTTGATAAGGCTAAGAAGAATAGAGGATTCTCTACTTAACTTCAGCTATGGTTGCTTGAGTTTTCTTTCTTTCTGGACAAAACCTGTGAGTGTGTCCAAATTTGTAGCATTGAATCTTAGAGAAGTCTCTGCTTTTGTGATTATTTCCTCTCTTCCGTTTGAACTTCCTTTTCTTCCCTTTGTTGCTTGAGTTAGCATTTAGTGCTTGAATTTCTCCTTCTTTGTTTGGACCCATCCCTCTTGTAATTAGTCAAGATTCTTCTTGAGTGCAATCATTCTTGAGTTGATCGAATTTCGGTAGTGTAGGTCGAGCATTGATATCTTGAATAAAGGATTTCCAACTGGATGGTAATCCCTTAAGTGCTATTAGAGATAGCTCCATATCATCTACATTATTCCCAATAGTTGACAATTGGTCTTTCAACTTTGAAATCCTCATGAAATAGGATTGTAATTGTTTCTCCTTTGTTCCTGTAGATATGCATTAATTGCTGTTTTAAGGTGAGCAATCTGCTTGCATTTTTTTTTTTATATGAATTTTGAATGGTCTTGAACATATCATAAGCTGTAGTTAGTTTTGATATGGTTGGAAGAATGTGATCTTTAACAGCATCAATTATTATTTTCTTAGCCTTGTTGTCGTGTCTTTTCCAGGTTGTTTTCTTTGGTTCGTCTTCGGGCATCTTTGTATCTTCTTCTATGTATGTATCTAGTTCGAGTTCTTGAAGAAGTGCTATTATTCGGATTCTCCATGAGACAAAGTTGGATGCGCCTTCGAGTCTATCCTCCACTCTAACACTGTTCACCATGATTGTTCTTCCTTTGATTCTGAATGCAAGTCTGAATTTTAATTTAAAAGTGTCACTATCTTTTGTTTATTTCTCTACCAACTTGGCTCTGATACCATGTTAAGGAATTTAGATCAGATATAGAGAAAACAATAGTCTAATATTATATATAGAAGAACAAAATTTTGATGAGATTACTGATATGAATATATTGACCACTGATGTATGTATATATTTCTGTCAATTAATCTTTCATATTATCGACTGCTTACTGGATCATGAAATTTCCACTGTACTTGATTTCAATCACTAGCAAGTATCGAAGTCGGAGTATATGTATGGAGGTGAAAAGTCATGTCCACGTAGAGGCATGACTTCTACGTGGCTTATGCCACGTAGAGTCACGACCCTACGTGAACATGACTCTTCGTATGCAATAGTCACCGTTTTAGTTATGCATCAAAACATTTAACGGTGCTTGATGTTACCGGGTTTAATGATACTTTGACTTCGACTTCGACAGTCACTATATATATATATTTCAATTCGACAGTCCTCGGTTTAATCTGCCGTAAACAATTGGTTACTATTAATCAATATATAATGTGATATATATATATATATATATATATATATATATATATGTTGTTTGCTTCAATCCGAATGAGGCTACATCCTTAACAATGTTTACAACTAAGTTACCGGATTCGGCTATATAGGCCCCCGTATTGCCGAAATACGGTTCTTGTTTGGGTTCGTATACGGTTCCAATTCGGTTCGGAACTTCGGTGACTTTGTTCGGCGAAATTTATCTAATGTTTTGGCCTCTTGTTGCTGACATGCTGCAGCCCTAGGTTATCGGGTTCGCCGAATTTCCGCTATGATGTTCGAAATTCGGCGAACTGAAAAAGAAGACCTAAAATATTCGCTGTATTTCGCCCAAATATTCGTACGGAGTAGTGCTTAGGGTTTTTAATTAAAATATATTTAAAAATAACAGTCTCCGAGTCCAACATGGTGTGTGAGGTTGCAAGTTCAGACATTTCGGGAGAGCTCGGGGTTGCATGAAATTTTGAGATCCCGTTTTGGCTTTTTAACGAAATTCGATGAGATTATTTTCCCAACTTTCTACGCCTGGGGCATTCCTCAATCTGGAGCCTATGCCTTTTGTTCGATGCTTGAGCCTTAAGCGTGGGAAATCCTTCACTATCGTTCCAACGCAGCTCTATTAAAACTTAATATATTTGAGGGATAGACGTCTTTATTTTTTTATCTTTTGGGAATCATTATTTATAAGATATTTATTATTTATTGTATGAAACTTAATATATTATAATATAATATAATATATTATATTATATATTATATATTGGAGTTGAGGAAAAATCAACTCTACATCTCCCAAAGATCACCTGCATGCAAACCTGTCACAGAAGAAGAGAAGCAAAAAAGCTATGGAGGCCAAAATTCAGAGATCCAGAAAAGAGGAGTCATATTGATTGTGCAACAAGAATGCAATTCAATAATTACAGTTGTGATGAAAATACAAAGAGAGAATCCTTATAAAAGGATACTCGAAATCCTAAAGGTGAAAACCCTAAAGAATTATAAGATTCCTAAGTTTAGCTTAAGCATAGAGTATAATAGACTAATAGTTAAATAAATAATTATTAGCTAATAAAAGATTACTCTAACACCCCCCCTTAAGATGAACTTAGGGAGTAGCTAAAAAACAACTAAGGACTAAAAAACATGTAAAAAATGCAAGAAAGCAACAATGGGTCTCGACAACTGGGCCTGATGAGGTATCCAAGTACAATAAAATCTTTGTAAAGTGGAGAAAAAGGAGAAAACCCAGTGGGAACAAAACTCCTCTCTAAGAAGAAATGAAAGCTCAAGTGAAGGACTAAGAAGCCTCCAAACAAGAGTGTTCCATAAGATAGGAACAAAAAGAAGAGAATCAAGAACACCACTGAAGCATGAAATAGCTGCAAACACTGTCTAAGAGTAATTGCTGATCTGAAGAACCTCCATTGAAATAGAACATGACTAGGTAGAGAAGACTGTAATTTGCATGAGTGCCCTCAAATGATTCTACTCGAATCAGATGGCAAACAAAGGCAAACAACTAAACTCGAAGATACAAATGGAATGAAACACCAAAGCTTGAAGAGCTAATCAATCGAACCAAAGAAGCATTAAAACCAACAGGACAAACCTCCCCATAATGCTGAAAAGGGAGAGGGACAGGTACACTGAAAAGAACGGCCAACAAGAGCTGCATGACGAAGAACCAGGAACATCGAAGGTGTAGAGAAAGTACATAGTGTCGTGGAAGGAACACTCACTTGACACACATCATGAGGCTAATGTTGTGGAAGGAACACTCACGTGACAAAGGTAGATGGCAAACAAAGGCAAACATCAACCCCCCCATGACACTTTAGTGCATGTACAATAAGGCACAAGATGTGCAAGATCCCAAGTATACAATGCATGGTGGCACTTTATCTCAGTGCGTTTGCATAAATAAAATGCTAGGATGATCAAAAGAGACAAAAGACTGGAAACAGAAAGAACAACCAAAGATGAGACATCTTATCAAAGAAAGAGATCCCAAGACCTGAAACATCCAAGATATTCACTAGAGTGCTGAAAAGCAAAAAAGTGAATAAAATATACCTGGAGCAGAATCTGGAAAGAAAAACTCATATGACTGGAAAGTACACAGAACAATCTTTCCAACAATATAAAGTTTTTGGTAAACGGAGTTTGGATGCTCAAGTTATGTCTCCTGGAGTGCAAAAATGAACCTTTGGCTTTGACAGCAAAAAATGCCATCAAAAAAGCAAAATCAAAAGTTCAAACCTCTAGATCTGGATAGAGCTCGGAAAAAGCTTTCCGATGATATAAGGTTTTTGAAAAAGCGCCTCCGTATGACCAAGTTATGACCAAAAGAAAAAAAAACCCCTCTTTTAGGGCATAATAAGGGTAAAAAAAATAATTTTTTTTTTTTTACGAAAATTATTTGACGCATTTGTAGGTACAGGCATACGGATTTTCATGCCTCGAAAAATGTGCCAATAAAAAATCATGTCCCAGATGCCCCTATTACCGGAAATAGGCAAATTATATATCAAAATTCATGGAATCAACTTTCTGAATCCAACCGTGAGGTCCTTTTGGCACCAAAATGTACCAAAAAATCAGCTACCCCCAGAAATGGAAAAAAAAACAACTGCACAAACCCCCGAATACACAGATCTGAAGAACAAGGCCCAAAATCTCTCATGAAGAGAACAGGGGCATGCAGATCTAGAGCTCTGATACCATATTGGAGTTGGGGAAAAATCAACTCTACAACTCCCAAAGATCACCTGCATGCAAACCTGTCACAGAAGGAGAGAAGCAAAAAAGCTATGGAGGCCAAAATTCAGAGATCCAGAAAATAGGAGTCATATTCATTGTGCAACAAGAATGCAATTCAATAATTACAGTTATGAAAATACAAAGAGAGAATCCTTATAAAAGGATACTCGAAACCCTAAAGAATTATAAGATTCCTAAGTTTAGCTTAAGCATAGAGTATAATAGACTAATAATTAAATAAATAATTATTAGCTAATAAAAGATTACTCTAACATTATATTATATCATAATATAGTATATATATATATATATATATATATATATATAAGTTTTAATTGTTTTTGTACTAATGAACCCAAATCCCTTTTCAAAATTTTGCCGTACCGACGTATCGATTCTTTGAACCTGAACCTGAACCGGAACCGGAACTGGCAACTTAGGTTTACAACAAACTTCAGATGAAGAAAGTGGGTCCTTGTAAGGTTCTCAGAAAATTCTTTACCAATGCATATGAAATAGCCGCGCCTTCAGATTTGGGCATCTCTCCTATCTTTAATGTGGCAGATCTTTATCCATATAGGGGTGATGAACAAGAAGGTGTAGTTGAGCAGAGGTCCCAGGCAATCTGGAACAATAAGGTATTCCTTCCACTCCGTCCATAATAGAATGCATTCTTGATATACAATTGGTGAAGAAAACCCTAGGCAATCTTGGCCAGTGGAGGATTCTTCTTGGTTCTCTGAACCAGAGATCAATAAATTGGGGAATAATGTGATCGATATCATGAGCCGGAGTTCATGATTTTTTTCTCTGCCTGGGGAGTTTGATGCAAGAGCATCCCCTTTTCCTTTCATGCTTTTGGTGTTTGATTTCTTTTAGATTTGGTTTTGGTTATGTTTAACTCTGTTCTCTTCTGTCGAAGTTTCTTCCTGTTCCTGTCATAGGTTGTTTATCCATGTTTTTGTTCCTGTCTTAATTGTGATAGGAAGATATGTTCCCTTCAAAATTCAAGTCTCGAGTAACGACCGACAATTGCACATGTTGGCAATCGGTTACACTGGCTTGAGGTGGCAGTCGGTGGCCAAGGCCATGTTGGCAGTTGTTAGCCAACCAAACAAAAAACAATTTTTTTCCCTTTATTTGTAAAGCGACCGTGGTGTATTGGGGGTTGGTCGCGTTGGGGATGAGAGGGAAGAATTCCACTCAGCAGAGAAAGACATTGAGTGTCCTAGAAATTGGACCCATTGAAGATTGGCAGAATAAATAAGAGGCGACAATAATCAATTAAGAAAGTTGGTTGATCGGATCTGTCTGGGAGAAGGCCTTTGTGGCCAATGACTAATTTGGGTTTGAATCTTTAGTCAGATTGACTCCATCATTGTAAACATTATGGACATGGTGAAAGAAGATAGTTTCTGATCAGTGTGTTTTGTAATGTCTTGTGTTCTATTACTTCTTGTAATCGGAACAGATTGTTAATGAAATGGTTTCCTTGTTTTGATTCTTGAACTTCCTATCATTATTGCCTGTCAATTACTTGTAGACCCCTGTGTGTGTTTTATTTATTTATTGACTAGCAAGGCGTACCATCAAAAGGGATGCATAAGACATGGTTAGGAGCCATGCTCCAATCTGTGCGAGAGGTGATTGAAGACGAGGTGTTATGAGACCTTGCCCACATCAGAAATGTGGTTTGCATATGGCAAAAGTCTACATATGAGGTAGACAGTGCTGCAAAAAATGCAACTTGAGATGAGACCCTTTCGGCAAATTAATGGCAACCAACAAAAAAATGATTGTCAAATTGAGATTGAAGCCCAATTTTGTTTAACATTGGTATAGATCCTTTGGCAGTGTGCAATGACAACTGATAAAAACAATTGCATGCAGATGAAGTGTCATGAGTTTTCTTTTTGTTAGAGAAAGGAGGCGAAAACCTTGCGATCTCTCATGAAGGAGAGAGATGAGTACTTCCACAAGAAGTGTATCTTGTGGGTCTATACGACCTAGTACAATAGTGATGGCAATTTTGCATAGTGAGTTGCAGAGATTCAATTTGTGAGTCCGCTTAGCATCAAGGGGGAGTATGTTGGATAGTGATGCAAGCGTACAACTTGAAATGGAATTAGTCATTTCAATCATGTAGCTAGAATTTTTAGGTAGAGCTTCTAAATCAATTTTTAGTGGTTTTGGTAAAGTTTCCTAGATAGAAATTATACCACATTTTAAAAGTTTCCTTATTTGTGATGTAGTGGTCTGTTGTGTTTTTAGAGGCTACAACCTCAATAAAATAGTGCCTTCTTGTATTGTTTATGCAGATCAAAATGTAACCTCTATTTAGAGGTAAATCATGATGTAATAGATATTGAATAAATAAAAGTTTTTTGTGTGTTGAATTCAATTTGTTTTGTGTTGGATCTTGTCGTAGAAGAAAGAGAGCAAATGCTAGAAGAAACGACTCCAGGTCGCAGAAAACGATGCAGGCAAAAAACGACACATATTAGAAAACGGGAATAAAAACCCTTCTTGCGATGCCCAACATGAACAAAATCGCCACAAACAGAAGTCGTGCAGTCACAAAATACCAACATAAGAACCCTTGATCACAAACCACCCATGAATTTCAGAAATATACCCTCAATTCATGCACTCAAAGACAAACACAATTTTCAAAAGAGTGAAATGCGATTTCTTGAAGAGTAGAAAACTTAAACTAGAGTAGCCGGAAACTCCTTTGTCCCTCCTTGGGAACACGTATCTCCGTATCCATTCCCGTCTCCGAAATGGATATGTATCCGATGCAACTTGGATACATGTTGAATACTGTACCCACGCATGCCCAAAAAACCTTGATTTCCAACCATGCTAGATTCTATGTGATTTGATTTTTTTAAAATTTGACATAAATCTTCCTAAAATTAATTTTAAAAAACTTCATTGGTGCATTTTTAAACAAAACTTACACAAAATGAGAAAGACAAATGAAATGTTTTTCTATTTCAGTGACCCATTTTTTGGGTTATCTTCCATTGTAGTTTACTATTTCTGCATATTGTAAATTGTTACATCAATTTATCGTTACTTATGTAGCAATTATCATTATTTATGTAGCAATTATGTGTCTAGACTCTATATTGCTTTTGAAGTAATGAACATCTCCTTGAATAACTTAGAAAATTGTGTTAGATATATGTGTATGTGTTTTTTATGAATGACGTATCCAGCCGTATCCATATTTGGGGTCTTAAAAAATGGCCGTATCTGTATCCGATACCGTATCTTTATTTGTATCCGTATTTGTGTCCATGCAACTTTGGCTTTAACAATTTTTGTTATTAAAAAAACAATAAAAACATCTAAAATATTTTTTAGGAAAGAACATGGATTTTGTTTGTAAAAAAATAAAAAATAAATTTAATTGGGCTCTGATACCATGAAATGGTAAATGCATGATCTTTTAATGAATAGAAATGAATTAAATATAGGCATTTACATTACGATGTTTCTAAACGAAACAATCGATAACAAAAAATTGGAATAGAAACTATCTAACTAAACTAGCTAATAACTAATGACCATTAAATAACAACTGTATGTCAAAAATGTGGTATCAACTTGCAAGAGGAGAAAACAATTCAAACACACACATGAAACATTGCATTAGAGGTTAGAAATCCAAACAAAGCAAGTTAAAAAGAATCTAAACTCTTTAATATCGTTCCATGCTCCTCTATCTCCAAGGATCTTCAAGATTCAAGGTGGCTCTCAGCTTGATTCTTTAAGATGACAACCTAAAGAACGAGATTAAAATGATTCTAAGATCTAAATGGAATGCAACCAAGATCCTAGTGGTGATTTAGATATGAAACTAGATGATGATAGGATGCAAGATATTGATATGAAGCTTGAACTAGTATGAAAATGATACTAAGATGAAGCTAACACGATATATCTAAGATTGGAATGCTATCAAAATGATCTAACATGCTATTCTATCAAAGAGAGATAATATGCTTAATATTATGAGACTATAAGTTTGATGCACAAAGACTTGATTTTTTTGAAAAAGGAATGGGCTCTATTTATAGGAAAAACAGGGCAATGGATGGTCAATATTGGATAATCTTATCAAGGGCCAAGATTGAAAGTTGGGAATCCATGTTTGCAATTTGGCACTGTTGACGTGTATTTTGTACACAATCATACACAGAATAAAATACCCAAAGGCATCTTATCCTCTCTTGAATAAAGTCGCTAACTGCTGAAGATTTCGCAAGAAGGATCAGTTAGGATGACTCCAATGTTCTTTTAGTAGGGTCTCTACGCGTGGATAAGCACCAGTGGTCGTTGTGATTGCTGTGTCATCAAGGGGCCTTACGTTGCCGAAGATTTTGCTAAACTAAACAAGCTTTTCAAAAAATATCAAAAGGATAGGGTTTGCAAGAGGTCTAATCTAGTCTAACCCTAAGAATGACTCAATGTGGACAAGACTTGGTGAGATTCTACCAACTTCAATATTGCCATAAATTAACAACTCAATTGAAATTGATGCGATCTTCTAAGGTAACAAATGATTTTTCAATACATCAAAGATCAAAGACACTACCACGAAGGTACATATCCAAGATACAACAATGATTGAAGGTTTGAGTGATTCCAATATCTCCAGTCGACCACGCAAGGCGTTCCTACAATCAGCAAGAAGCTAGTGGTTTGGAAAGCGAATCCTACCAAAGATCAAGTCCAACACTTTGTCCTCCGAACTAAAACACTACTTTGATCGAGAATGATTCAAGAAAATTGAACAACCATGAAGATAACTAAGAGAATTGCAACAAAACACCATAACTTCAATATTTCATTGTTCTCAAAGCCATCATGTACAACAATTGTTTGAATTCCTTTCTCAAAACTCAATCTTGCTACAAAAGTAAATTGCTTCTAAACTCTAATATCTCTAATACATCAATAATCTAATCTTCTTCTAATATCTCCTTACAAAATGAAATGAAATGAGGGTATAAATAGCATCCTCAATTTACAAAGAACGGTCCAGATCAAAAGCAGATCAATGGTCAAGATTATGACACCTAAACCCTAATTAGGGTTTGTTACAAATAGCCTCCTTTTTACTGAACAATATTAAATGCATAGCCAAATATTAAATTTGGCACAAAAACCTAAGAGACATAGACCAATGACAATTAAGATGCCATGTCATCTATAACAACCTTTCATCTAGAATCTTATTCCCTTTCCAATGCTCCTTTTTAGCATATGCAATGAATCTTGATACGATTCCTTCGATCTCAGCAATTGGAATCTCGGGAAGATTCTTCATTCTTTCTTCCAAGTGGATGACCTGATCAAATGCCTCGAGAAGAGCAGCGTCCCATCCAGGTTCAAGTTCCCTAGTCTTTTCAATCAAGAGCATGGTAGCAAACATCTGGTCCTGTTGCTCATCTGTGATATTAGCGTCCTTGCAAAAGATGACCTTGATTCTATCTTCTAATTCCTGCAAATCCACATCTGTCTCAACTTCGATCCTCCTGTCAAGAATAGTACGCAGTACCTCAAATACTCTGTCCTGGATCGGGTGGATAACCCCCTCAACATGGCTACATCTAGTACTGATGTCCTCGAAGAGAACTTCCTTCATCTGGAGTAAGGTTGACCACTGAAGTAAACTGTGAGGTCCTCCATCCATGTTCTTTTCCTGCGCTAAGACCTTCCTTGATGTTTGTCTGATTACTCGCAAGACAGGAATGATAACATCTTTGGTATGAGCAAAAGCGGCTACTGTTATCATCAAGTTGTGGATGATCTCAAGAACTTGGATAGCCCTATGAATAGTCTTCATCATCCTTGTTGCAAATTCTATGGCAACTGTATGAGATTTGTCCATCCAAGTACTCATACGCTGGACCATACTCCTGAATCTCTCTGCCTCACCAATTGATTGAAGGGGAAGTGCCTGTATGGGTGATCTTGCTGGATCCTGACGTCCTAAAGGCTGATTGAGATGACTGAAATATGCTCTCCATGCACCGACCTCTCTCTCAAGCTTTCTATTCTTCTCCATTTCCTCTCTAAGCTTGTCTTTCAAGGCCTCAAATGAATCGGTGGCATCATCCATCGTCTGTTCAGCTGTGGATGGACCTAGCTCAAATGTCTCTATATCATATTCCTCTGCTAGGATCTCACCTTCATACTTGTCCACGGCCGGTGTAGCTATCTGTAATTTTCTGGATCCAGTCTCATCTCTAATCATCTTGGACATCTTGGTAGCCTTCCTCTTCTCTGTCACTTCCTGGGAATGTCCAACAAGGCTTTCTAAATCAATTACATTGTCTTCGTCCTCAATCACGATCACCTTAGTTAATCTTTCCTTCAACCAATCCGGGATGGCCGATCTGGTCTCTTTAACCTGTATCTCCTTATGCAATATTTCTTCTTCTCTAGGAGGAGATGTTACCTCGTCATTGTTCTTGTCTTCATGTAACTCATAATCTTGGAGAGATCCACTTGGTGACCCTTGAGGTGCCTGTCCTTCTTTATCATTCTGTACCATTGACTCCATAGACTCTTCTACTTCAAGTGTCCTATTCTCTTGTCGAGAAGATGTGCCGGATGAGCGATCTCGGTTGGCCCCTTGCTTCTTCTTGGAAGATTCTTTCTTCTCAGGTCTCTCTTTTCTCTTCGAGCCTCTTGGATGGAGATTGCCTTCACTTGCACATCGAAGGTTGCCTTCACTTGTATTCCTGGGATTAGGATTACCTTCGCTTACACTAGCTCCACCTTCGGCTGGTTTCTCTTCCAAAGTGAAAGTCATAGCTATGCCTTGTTCTCTCAACTTCTGATGCTGCATATCAACCCATCTGCGAGTACAAGACAAGACTGGAGCCATCAAAGCATCTAGATCCACAACCTCGGGCTCATTCCAATCTAACCTTACTGATTTGCTTTCTCGATCATAGGATGACTGGAGATGTCTGCCACTGTCCTGAGCTTGGTCGGCCACTCTGTAAATCTTGCATTTCCTGATGAAATCCAAAGGCAATCTAGAATGCATCTTTCTTTTCACTTCAAGATCGTCTAAGAGATTCATCATAAAATCTTCTATCTGAAACTCATGCTTAAACTTCCTACCGACTGTCTCTTCTATATATCCATGTGGATCAAAGCTTTCTCTCAAAGCAAAGAATGAAAAAGAATACAAAGCTAACTCCTTCTCTGCGTCATCCATGGCTAAAGCATTAGGACATACCTCAACTGAATTGCCCAATATGATAGGTACCGGAACTCCATTCCCATGTCTGTGTCTGAATGCCTTCGCATAAGCTGCCAACTGTCTTGTTACCTCAAGTAACACAATTCTATCTGTCGGATATCTCGGCAACATGTATGGAGGTGAAGGACATCCATGAACTCTGATATAAGTAAACTTCGGAAATTGGATAAACCAAGCACCGTACCTCTTTACTAGTTCCTGTGCATCCTGAGATAATCTGTTGTGAATCCCGCCGTGCAACGTCCTTGTGATGTTCATCGTGAAGGTATCATTAACTAACTTGTAGTTACTTCCTGGCGGATGATGCAAGTGGACATAGGAATCACAAACTCTGACCTCGCCGGGTCCTCTTCCAATCACTCCTCTGTGAGGTAGTCCTGCGTACTCGAAGCTCCGGATCAAGGCATAGATGACGTATGAACTCATGTGGAAGGACTTGGTAGCCTTGAGTCTCCTCAACTGTACGTCCAAGCAATGGCTAATCATTCTAGCCCAATTTATTGTTCCTTTTCCCTGAACTATCACCTAGATAAAGTAGAACATCCACTTCTCAAAGTAGAAGGCTTGAGGTGCTCCTGTGACTCGGTTGAGCATTGTAATCAAATCTCTGTACTCCTCCTGGAAATCAATCCTATGCGGTGTGTTCGGTATCTTGCTCAGGCGAGGACGACTTTTAAGCAACCAGTTCTTGTTGATGATGCTTAGGCAAGCATCTGGATCATCTTCGTACATGGACCTGGCTCCTTCTATGCTCTTGTAGACCATATCTCTGTGTTTTGGAAGATGGAAGGCCTCACTTATAGCTTCCTCTGAAAGATAAGCTAAAGTGTTTCCTTCCTTGGACACGATCGTTCTGGATTGAGGATCATAATGACGAGCGCACTCGATCATCAACTCATGACACTGTACTGCTGGAGGGAAGCCGGCCGCCTTAATGATGCCGCTTTCAATTATCCTCCGGGCGACAGGTGATGGCTTGCCAATGTAAGGGACCTCTCGAAACTTCTTCGTACTGAAGTTGCCCAAGTTGGTATCTCCAATGTTGCTCCATTTAGACACGATCTTGGTCTCCACTTCTTCGGTCTTTTGATCGTCCTTCATGAGAGCTGGACGACTGGTGGATGCTCCCGCCTTCGGGGTCGCCATACCTACACAACATTTCATAATAAGAACTAGATTTTGCAATGTATAACATAGATTAGATTAATTTTAGGAAACTTCATGATAAGTCCTTGAGTTATCATTTCCTAAATGACGATTGAGCTACTGAGATTCAAAATTTCAAAATTCAAAAATTTCAAGCTATGACGATCAAAAATTTAAAACAAAACAAGAAGAAAACGCCATACCTCACTTGAGAGTTTAACTCTAAAATGCAAAATAAAGAGAATCGCCTAGGCAAAAATCGATGCTTGAAGCTTTTCCACGCGATCTCTCTTCAAATGAACGTCCACTTAGCAATTCGCCACCTTTGGGGGGGGTCTTTAACGTGATCTTTGACAAGTTCGCTCAACTTTAATCAAACTCGCACTCCTTTGGATGATGTTCGCACCACTTCCTTTGCTAAATTCGCACACTCCTTTGTCTTCTCCAAATCGCATGTGAAGGATGTTGAATGATGGTTTGAAAATGAAATAAACCACTCCCCTTTATAGGCGCTCACCCTCTTCATTAACTCTAGGCCGACTTGGTAATTAAAAACAAATTTAAAATAAATTTAAAGGCCGACTTTTGTAAAAACAAGAGATTCAAGCGCTCCATTTAATTTTTTATTTGAATTAATAATTAATTAATTAATGCCTTCGTTTTTAATTAATAAATTCGATTTTTTAAAAGGCAAAAAAAAATTAATTAATAAATGCTTTGCGCTATTTTTAAATGCTATCTTTAATTAAATTTATCGATTTTTAGCATTTAATAAAATTCAAAAAATGTTTTAGCGCCAAAACTTGGAGAGGTGGAAAGATACAAACCATATCGCTCTGGTCCCTGACTGAGGGACAGGAGCGAACTTATCATTTTAGCCTGGATTCTCGCCTTCGACGTTCAAAATCACAATCTTCACGTTGAAACTGGCATGTTTACTAGGAATCTCGAGCTTGATCGACTTGATTTTGTGGATGAGTGCCTCCTAAGGCTGATATCGCCCTGGTCCCTTAGTGAGGGACAGGAGCGAACCTTATGTTTTCTCCTTGACCTTAGCTTCTTCGATCACCAATTTTCATCATGAGGAAGAAACAACGTTAGTCTTTCGCTCCACGCTTGCTTCACTTGGCTTTTACGAGGCACATTTGAAGTTTGAAGGATTTTCGCCCTGGTCCCTTGGTGAGGGACAGGAGCGAACCTGGTGCTCTAGTCTAAATTTGCCGTCCTTCAACCTTTGCTTCTTGTTCATTGCCTTCCAAATGATATCTTCGACCTAATATAATCTTGCTTTGACATGATCTTCGAAGGAAAATGAGTGTTTTAATGAAAATCGCCCTGGTCCTTGCCTGAAGGACAGGAGCGATTTAGCTTCTTGGCTCAATTTGATCACCTTTTGATGTTTAACTTCCTCGCATATTATCTTCCTAAGGACACTTTGACCCTGTGCAACCTTGTACGTTCTTTACTTAGCGTGATTTTTGGAAGAACTGGCCGATATAATGAATATCGCCTTGGTCCCTGACTGAGGGACAGGAGCGAACTTTGACATCTTGAGCTCATCTTAGTTTCCATCAATTTGCAATCGCCTTCACAATGTAAAACGGTGTCATTTGATCCCTCCTGAACGTATGAAATGTGATTAACATTCAAAATTTAAGCCTCCATAGAAATTTCGCTTTGGTCTCTGACTGAGGGACAGGAGCGAACTTGAAGATTTAGTGCAAATCGTTCATCATATTAACTTGTAATTGTCTTCAAAGTGCAAAACGATGTCCCTTACTTCCTTTCAAACATTTAAAATGTGAATGGCAACTTAAATTTGGCCTCATTTGAACATTTCGCTCTGGTCCCTGACTGAGGGACAGGAGCGAACTTGGGCATTTTAGTGCAAATCCTTCATCTTTGTCAATCTTTGTAACTCCGTTCTTCGTCGAGACACCTCAAAATGTCCTTGCCACCTTATACTTTGACTAGGAGTGATCTTAAACTTGGAAGAAAGGCAACATAACTAACATTTCGCCCTGGTCCCTGGCTGAGGGACAGGAGCGAATTTTCACTTATAGGCTCTATCACACTTTGCTAACTTCCAAAATTATCTTCAATGGTCTTGTAGTACCCCCTTTCATTCATCTTTGCCTTGGAGTTCATTCTAACTTGGTGAGAAATTGGTCTAAGGCAAAAATCGCTCTGGTCCCTGGGAGAGGGACAGGAGCGCCTAGGCCAATATGGGCCTCACTTTGGTGTCTTGTAATCTTCAATTTGTCTTCAATAAGTTCGTTACACCTTCTTTGTTTGCCTCAAACTCAAAATTTACTTGATCTTTGCCCGAATTTTGCCCTATGAGGAATTTCGCTCTGGTCCCTGGGAGAGGGACGAGAGCTACCACTGAATTTCGCCCTGGTCCCTGGTTGAGGGACAGGAGCGATTTAGCTTCAAAGTCATGTTTTCCTCATGTTTGCGCTTCCAACCTATACTCAACTGATGAAACATATTTCCTTTGATCTTCTCAAATCGTCAAATTGTTCAAATCCACCAAGGACAAGGCAATGCTTGATTTTGAGCTCCGGTCCTCCACTGAGGGACAGGAGCGATTTTTGCTCCTGGCACATTCCCGTGTTTGTGAAATTCCTCAAATTATATTCAACGGAAAGATCATGCCTCCCTTTATCATTTCCAGTCAAAAATTTGTCTTGATCCTGCAGAGACAGTAAAATCTTGAGAAACAAGCTCCGGTCCTTCACTGAGGGACAGGAGCGATTTTGCTCCTACAGGCCAAAATATCAAGATTTTGAGAGTTTAATCACTTCACAAGGCGAAAACAAGTCATTTCCAATGCCCGGGATCAATTATCAAAATTTTCAAAATTTGGTCAAAATTACTCAATCGGACAAAAAATCAAAATCTCATCATTCACACTTAGACAAATTTGGACTCTGCATTCAAAATTCCAATTGAAACTAGACCAACTTACTCAGCCTCTGGCGAATTCACTTTATTCAAAATTGCATTCCACGAGAGGAAGCTCAAAAAGCTCAAAATTGGATTGGACTCTGGCCTGAAAACACAGTAACGGAAACCCTAAGGCTTGACCCTGGTCCAGACAACTAACAAACTAAACCAAAACCCTAAAAAAGCAAAGCGAAAGGCGAGCAAGAAAACGAGCAAAAAGAGAGGGTCCCCATTTTAATGGGGCGATGTGTGAAATGGTCACAACAGGCACCAATGAAATGGTGACAAATGTCAACATAAGATTGGTTGAGAAAAGGGGTTGGAGACATTAAATGCCTGAGAAGACCTCATGGTTATCTAGAGGGTAAGGGTCAAGCTTAAGTTAAGATTACCCATTGGATTAAGAGTTAATCCAAGGATAAACTCTTGTGCAAATGATTAAGAGATAATCATGGTCAAAGCATTAAAGGCTTGATGAGACCCTTGGGTTGGATGAAGGTTAAGTTAGGCGAAAAGTCTCTAACCATGTAAGAGAGTTGAATTAACCATTAATGGTTTGGGAGACTTCGGGGATATTAAGTGGTTGAAGACTTGAAGCCTTTAATGGTTATCAAAGACTTTAAGGGTTTGAGAAGTGACTTCCCTTTGTCTAGGAATGTGACAAAGTTTAGAAGATGGGTTAGGTTAATTTAGAAGTGATTAGAAGGGTCTAGAAGAAATTAGGAATAGGATTTAGGATGCAAGTGGGAGATGTAGGAAAATGCAAGTGGGTGAGGGAAAATAGAATTAATTAAAATAAATTGCTTTATTTTAATTTGGTTGCAACTTGCATTTGTAGGATTTTGCAAGTGGGGGGATTTATAAATAAATTTAGATTTATTTAAATGCAAATGAGATTTTAATTAAATGTAGATTTAATTAAAATGGGAAAGGGGATAAATTGATATCTTTAATTAAATGTAAATTTAATTAAAATGGCTAGAGGGAGGGTATTTAGTTAAATGGCTTAGATAGAAAAAGGGTATATTAATTAAATCTTAATTTAATTAATAGGAAGAATTAAGAATAATTAAATGAATAAAATTCACTTAATTCATTGTGCAACTTTTAGGTGTCTACAACAACTAATTACTCTAATAATCAAAGGAGTACAATTTACGACATTATAGTAACTTTCTGCAAACAATAAGCAGAATATGAAGGGTTAATGTGTTTCAAATTCTCTTTTGCACATTTGTCTTTCATAATTGGGTGTTTGGGAAATTATAAGGGAGCCATAGGATTCTTAGTTAGGTAGTGGATGCTTGTTGGAGAGAGAGGAATTTCAAAAATTCATGTGTAAGCCTTCTTGAGTTTGTATTTCTAGATTGCATTGTAAAACAAGTTGTCAAAGTTACTAAGGCTGATTGCAAGTGTTAGGAGCTGTTGTAGACCATCTTGAGCTTTATATATGGCAACATGCCCTTTGAGGCATTGTATGACTTGTAAGCGACTAGCAATTAGTGAAATGAGGAGATTCACTCACTCTTCATGGAGTTTTCTCCCTACATTAGGGTTTCTCCAATAGTAAGTTGTTTCAGTCGTGTTATCCTTATTTGAATATCTATTTCTACGTTCTTAAATTTCTGTTGCAATTCTGATTGTAATGGAGAACATTATGAGATTACCATTGTTAGTGATATAGTCAATGTTTTGAAGGTTGTTTTCAAGGTTTTTTGTAATAGGATCTATTGCCAGTGAACTTGTGTGAGAAATATCCTCTTGATATATACATCATATTGGTATCAAAGCAAGTTAGAATATTTTGATTTTGAAGAATTTATTATTTGATTGTTTATTCTTTGGTTTATATGCTCTACTAGAGTGAGTGGGAATGGTGTTTTTTTGCCTTTTGAACCTAAAATTGGAACAAGAGAATGGTTAAGGACAATTAGGATTGCAAGAGATATTGAGGATGATGGGGAGACACAATTTAGAAAGTTGGAAATGGATGTAGAAAAAATCTCCAACACTAAAGAGAAGCATGATAGGCTTGAGAGCATGATGTTAGGCTTGATACGGAAGTCGGGAGTCCCAAAAGAGCATTCAAAAAGATGAATCTAGGAAGATTGATCATAAGCAATGAGAGTTTTCATCAAACAGGTTCTTTAAAGCTGAAGTGAATATATATTCAGTCCTATGATGGAGAAATTAGTGCAAACGAGCTCAATCAATGGGTTTTTGTTTGACAAATGGAGGTTGACTTTAACCTTCACAGAATGTGTTTGAATCGATTGATTTCTTTTGTTAGGTTGAATTTGTTAGAACGTGCTTTGACATGGTATGAGAGCTATGCAAACTCCTTAGAAATTCAAAAAATGCCACCACTCTCTAAGTGTGATAATTTAAGGGGCCGCTTTTTAAGCAATTCTACTGACTTGTTATGAGGAAGAAAGGGTAATGGAATGACATTATTTGAGGCAAATGCAAGGATAAAGTGTTCAATCTTATGAAAGTGAATTTTAAGGAGAGTAGTGCAGCTTGGGAAATATGTCATGGAATGTGAGGTCTTAATGAGGTACATTGGAGGGTTATTTGAACACCTCAAGGGAGTTATCCTTATGGAAAAACCCCAAGATATTGATGAAGCATGTGCTCAAGCCCATTATATTTAGTTGGATAAAAAGAGCAGCTCTTCCTACAAGCATAAGCAACACAATGACATGTAGAAGCAAGGTGGTAAAAAACATGAGTTCATTACAAAAGCAAGAACAAGGTCAATGCTACTTCTATAAAGGGAAAAGGTAAGTAGAATCTTCATTGTACCCATTGTGATAAGGATGGGCACTTAGATGATAGGTTTTGGAAATTGCACATAGAGTTAGTCCCATTTTAGGCTAAGATAGGGAAGCAAAAGAGCACTATGTATGGTGGCAAAGACAAAGAGGTTGAGTGCATCTCCATAGTTGATGATAGGTTGTCTTGTGCTACTTTTGGCAAGGCTGTTACCAAGGTTGACGATAGCTGACATGTTGGAAAGGAGCATACTCAATTTTTCCACATCAAAGTTAAAGCGAGAAGTAAGAAGGTTGCTGCCATGTTTCATACATGTTCGCAAGTACATGCACTCAAAAAATTTGAAGGTTGATAAGTGCAAATGGAAGGGTTTTCCTTAATAAGGATCCTAAGGTTGGGAATGAAAGGAGATTTCATTCTCAGAATGAGCAGCAGGGAGGACAGCAGATGCATCACATCAGCTAGAAACTGAAAACTGCCAAGTTTTGGTTGATGTTCATCTTATGGTGTAAGGTATGATTGCATCTTTGTAGGAAGAAGGGTCAATCGATCCTTTTCCATTGAATCTCTATAGCTTATGGGGATCAAAAACCTCCTAAAGAGGGAAGTGAAATTTAAAAATTCAGGTCAAGTTGAAGTACAATAGGGTCTTGCTTGCCATTTTCAGTCTTTGGATTAGGTTCATGCATTAACATCATGGAGTTCGACTTGTTTAGTGGGTTTCATGATGTAAGGGGATGTGATGAAGTTAAGAGAGCATCAGGGATGGAATGGGACATCTTCAAGAGTTGTCAAAACAAAGTTGCAGTTCTCAAATCCACCTGGAAAGCCAATTTTGGTGAGTTTACCAAATCTACAGGTTACTAACCTGCATTTGCCCCAGTGAAGTCAAGAAATGCTTTCATAGGCAGCAAACCAGTGTTCACCCCTACAAACTCAAGAAATGTTGCAGTAAACATCCATTTGCCCTAGCAAATGCATCAAAAATCAATGAACTTCTTCCATGGTAAAGCAGTGAACTTGTTTCTTACCAGTAGTAAGTGGAATGTGAAGGGTTAAAGTGTTTCAAATTCTTTTTTCGTATATGATCTTCCATTCTTGGGTGTTTGGGAGGTTATTGGGGAACAATAGGCTTCATGACCAGCTAGTGAATGCTTGTTGGAGAAAGAGAGTTGGAAAAATTAATGTGTAAGCATTCTTGGGTTCATTATTCTACTAGGTTACTGGTTTGTTTAGCAGAGGCCCGAGATCCTGTTTGGTTTGAGATCCGATTTGAGAACCCATATGAACATTGACAAATCTATGGGTTCATCTTAGACAAATGTAGGAGAACCTGAATAGAGCCCAAGTGAACATCAACAAATCTGTGTGAACTTGAAGAGATAAAAATGGCATTTAAAATTCTTTTTTTTTGCCCAAATAATATTTATTTAACCTGCATATTTTTTCTTTGGGAAGAATATTTTATTCATCACATTTGATGCCTCATTGTTTGGCATAAGAAGAGGGGTGGGCACATGGATGGAGGTGGAGATAAAAAGCATTTGCCACTTTCTGAACATTATCCCTTTTCTCCATTTTACATGATCCAAAAGACATTTTGGTCATCATTTCATATGTATAAAAATAACCCATTTTTTATTTCGCTAATTTTTAATCTATGCATCATTTCATATTTTTTTGATAAGGAAAATAACACTAGTATTTTTATTTAATGCATGAGATGGTATGATTAATTTTAGTAGTTTAAACCAGGCTTGCAAAACTCGGCGAGCAATTCAAAAACTCGCGAGTAATCGCGATCCATAATGCCGCGCGAGTTAATCGCGGAAATACTCGGGCCGATTTTTTTATATACTCGCCGCGATTTTTTTGGCAAATAATCGCCGTTAATGGCCAAAACCCGCCCGAAACGCGGCACAAAATGCGAGAAAAACGCGACTTAAGTCGCAGGCAAAAAAAAAAACCGAAGTCTTTATTCCATTTCGCGGCTCGCGCGACTCCGGAAGGCAAAAAACGCCACGCGATTTGCATAGGGTTTGCATTTGCACGCACGACCAGGTATCTTTTTGTATTGTTTTATTTCGAATACACAGTCATTTTGACTGTGTAATACACAGTCATTTGAAATGACTGTGTATTACACAGTCAAAATGACTGTATTGTTTGCATTTGCACGCACGACTAGGTATCTTTTTGTATTGTTTTATTTCGAATACACAGTCATTTTGACTGTGTAATACACAGTCATTTGAAATGACTGTGTATTACACAGTCAAAATGACTGTATTGTTTGCATTTGCACGCACGACCAGGTATCTTTTTGTATTGTTTTATTTCGAATGACTAAGACTGTGTAATACACAGTCATTTGAAAATGACTGTGTATTACACAGTCTTAGTCATTTCAAATGACTGTGTATTACACAGTCACAGTCATTTCAAATGACTGTGTAATACACAATCATTAGTAATTACAATTTACAGTCATTTCAAATGACTGTGTATTACACAGTCATCAGTCATTTGAAATGACTGTGTAATACATAGTCATTTGAAAATGACTGAAATGACTGTGTAATACACAGTCATTTCAAAATGACTGTGTAATACACAGTCATTTCAAAATGACTGTTTATTACACAGTCACAGTCATTTCAAATTTTCAAATGACTGTGTATTACACAGTCATCATTACACAATCATAGTCATTTCAATTTTCAAATGACTGTGTAATACACAGTCATTTCAAATTTTCAAATGACTGTGTATTACACAATCATCATTCACAGTCACAGTCATTTCAAATGACTGTGTATTACACAGTCACAGTCATTTCAATTTTCAAATGACTGTGTAATACACAGTCATTTCAAATTTTCAAATGACTGTGTATTACACAGTCATCATTACACAGTCACAGTCATTTCAAATGACTGTGTATTACACAGTCATCATTACACAGTCACAGTCATTTCAAATGACTGTGTAATACACATTCATTTTCAAATGACTGTGTATTACACAGTCATCAGTCATTTGAAATGATTGTGTAATACACAGTCATTACAGTCATTTCAAATGAGAAATGACTGTGTATTACACAGTCATTTTCAAATGACTGTGTAATACACAGTCATTACAGTCATTTCAAAATTTCAAATGACTGATGACTGTGTAATACAGAGTCATTTTCAAATGACTGATGACTGTGTAATACATAGTCATTTTCAAATGACTGATGACTGTGTAATACATTAATCATTAATGTACATTGTAATTAATGACTGTGTATTACACAGTCAATTGTGAAATACTCATAGTCATTTGAAATGACTGTCAACTGTGTAATGTCAATGTGTATTAAAGTATTTCATTTAAATTTAAATTTGAAGTTAAAAACTTAAAAAAATACACAACCAATTAAAAATTTTAATTTTAGAGAGTCATCTATTAATAGATGACTGTAAATAAAATACAGTTATACAGTCATTGTAATTTTTGGATGTTTGTGATTTTTTTTGGTAACAATGTTATTTATCTCTAAATGTTGCCTCTCTTTTGCTAGGTTCTTTTCCACATCTTTTTGAAAGAAAATGAATTCAGCTTCTACAGTTAAAGTTGGTGGCAAAAAGAGAGACCCTTGTTGGAAACATGGGAGACCAGGTCCAAAACGAGGAGATGTTTTTTGCAACCATTGCAAAAAAATTGTAAAAGGTGGCATTAATAGGTTCAAATATCACCTTGCAAAAATTCAATGCCGAGATACCACAAGCTGTACGGAATGTACTGAAGAGGCTACGAGAGATGCAATAGCAACGCTTGAAGCATATGATCAAAGGAAGGCAACAAAAAAGAGAACAGCAGAGGCAATGGCAGCCCCAAGGGCAGATTTGAGTTCCATGGGGTCACATACAGATGTGCGGACATCTGGTTCTTCCCTTGGGCCACGGATACGAGCAAAGGGAACTTTGGACAGCAACATGGAAAACTTCTTTATTCCACGTAACACTCCTGGTGCACAACCTGGATTGCTTGGCACTGCATGGAATAAAGAGGCTCACCAACAAGCCAAGGTGGCGTGTGCTAGATTTTTTATCTACAACGATGTTCCGTTCAATGCTATTTCTAGTCCATCTTGGGACCAATTGGTCACCGCGTTGACTGTGGCAGGTAAGGGGTTCAAATCCCCAAGCCGTTATGAGGTAAGTGGACCGTTATTGCAGGATGAGGTCCAAAACACTCATGCATTAGTGGAAGAGCAAAGGACTATTTGGGAAAAGAATGGCTGCACCATTCTTTCTGATGGATGGACAGATGGTAGGAACAGGACACTCATCAACTTTCTAGTTGCTTCAGGAGGACAGTTAGTATTTTTAAAATCAATTGATGCCTCCAATGAAGTGAAGAATGCGGAGACCTTGTGCAACATGTTGGATGAAGTGGTGATGGATGTGGGAGTGCAGAATGTCATCCAAGTTGTGACTGATAATGCAGCTGCATATGTGGCAGCCGGCAAACTTCTAATGGCTAGACATCCGACATTATTTTGGAGCCCTTGTGCTGCCCATTGTCTTGACTTGCTCCTTGAGGACATAGGGAAACTAAGTTGGGTAAAGAAAGTGGTTGAAGATGGAAGGAATATCACCAAATACATCTACAATCACACATGGGTCCTGAATCTTATGAGAGAGCACACTGAAGGTAAGGATCTTGTGCAGTCGGGGGTCACACGCTTTGCTACCAATTTCCTCACCTTGCAGAGCATACTTGCTACATTGCCCAACCTGAAGCGGATGTTCGTGAGTGAAAGATGGTTGGGGAGTCCTTATGCTACAAAGCCTGAAGCAGAGAAGGTTGTGATTGCCATTTTTGATACTAATTTTGCCAAGATAGTGGAGGAGATCATCAATGTAAGTTTTGAAACTTTAATTGATGATTTATTATTTAATTTTCTAATATTTCAATCTGCTGATTTTGTTAGATTTTTTATATCTAGGTGTCGGAACCGTTGGTGAGGGTGCTACGAATGGTGGATGGGGATCATAACTCCATGGGGTATCTATATGAGGCCATGGATAAGGCCAAAGAGGCGATTCAACACTTGTATGGGTCAAACAAGACCAAGTATGAACCCATATGGCACATAATTGATCGGAGGTGGAACCATCAACTCCACCAACATATTCATGCTGCTGCCTACTTCTTGAATCCCAAGTTTTTTTACTCTCCGAGTTTCAGAGCAGATGCAGAGGTTAGAATTGGCCTTGACACATGCATTCGGAGATTAGTTGATGATGAGATCCTTCGAGACCTGATACTTGATGAGTTGCAGAGTTATAAGAAGGCCTTAGGGGAATTGTTTTCCTCACCTGATTGCAAACGTAGGAGAGCCACCTTACGACCAGGTAAAAAAAAACATATGTTTAATTTTTACCATTTATTTCTCTCTTTAAGATTATTGAAATCTTTACAAGTTATAAATCACATTTTGTATCCTTGCAGATTTGTGGTGGGAAGATTATGGTGCCACAACGCCTAATCTTCAAAAGCTTGCCATCTGCATATTATCACAGCCTTGTAGTGCTTCTGGTTGTGAGCGCAACTGGAGTGTTTTTGAGAACATCCACACAAAAAAGCGCAATAGGTTGACTCAACAATGCTTGAATGATCTTGTCTATGTGCGGTACAACATTCGATTACATGAGAAGAAGGTGCTAGGGCAAGATTCACATGAAGCACTTGACTTGGATGACATTGATCCATATGCAGCAGAATGGGTTGCTTCTCCTGATGATGTTGATAATGATTTGGATCCATTCCTTACTAATGAGCAGCTGAGTGAGTTGGAGAGGGCAGGAGAGGAATGGGATGCGGAAGTGGCAGCACGTGAGGAGGAGCAGGAGGTTGATCATGCAGCAGAGGCACCTGTTAGTGTTGAGGATGTTGCCACTACTTCAGCACCACCCATCCAGCGGCCACAATCTGTTTTGAGCTTTAGTCGTAGACGCAATTTATGATTTCTTATTTTCATTGATACCAAACTTTGAACTTGATATGTAATCAGAATTTCAGAGGTTCTTATTTTGTGGTCTATGACTCTATAACTCTATGAGACTGTCACTATGATACGTTGATATGTATTGAACTCTTATACATATGTTGCACTTGGTTTTTGGTTTATGCTATGATACTTGCATTTGTTGCTATGTATTACCAAAAAAATTTGATTTATATATCATGGAAATCATATATGTTATACAAATTTGGTGTAAATGTGTGTTTTTGAATTATATATAAAAAAAAAATGTATTTTCAAATGTTCGATAAAGTTGCCGAGTTTTGCCGAGTTTTGGCGAGTCCCGAGTTTTTAAAATTTTTTGGCCTTGCCGAGTTATTGCAAAATCCGAGTTTTTCATCTATGGTTTAAACGGTTCAGATGATATTGTTTTGGGTAATTTTATGTTATGTGGTAATTGATATATTTTTTAATATTATTAATATATAAATGTTTACTAAATTAATTTTATGTTTAATTTTATTATTGTACTAAATATAAATTTTATTAATATTTTATAAGACTCATAAATTTTTGTGTATATAAGAAGTGTTAGGAATTATGTATATTGTTTCTATTATTCTTGTTTTTAAATTTTAAGCTTTAAATATGTATATTTTTTGGTTTTTTAAATGTTTCTATATGGACGAACCAAAACAAATCTAATCCCTTAATTTTTTTGACTAAATCCATGAGTCCAACTGTTGAACTCAAAGCCAAATCAGTACCACAATTAGTAACTAGTATTTCTAGATTGCATTGTACTAGAGCAGGTTGTTGAAATGGCCAAGGCTGATTGCAAGTGTCAGGAGCTGGTTTAGGCCATCGTTGAGTTCTGTATACACCCATTGAGGCGTTGTATCACCTTTTAAGTGCGTGAAAATCAGTGGCATGAGGAGGTTTGCTCACTCTTCCTGGAGTTTTCTCCATGTTCTAGGGCTTCTCTAGCTGTAAATTGTTTCAGTTGTGTTATGCTTCCTTGCATCTTCATTTACTCTGTTATGCACTTTTACTCATGTTGCAAGTCTGATTGAACTATAATACATTATGAGATTACCATTGTTAGAACTTAGTGGAATGTTTTATGTTTTAAAGGTTGTTTTCAGGAATTCCACAAGAGGATCCATTGCTAGTAAACTTGAGTGAGGAATATCCTCTCTGTTTATGGATCAAGCCTTAATCCTCAACTAAAAATTTCCAGTCTTTGTGTGCTTTAATATTTCTGCTCCTAAGTGGAAAATGAGCTGAAGCAAAGATTGGTTTACATAAAAGCATTTCAGGACTACTGTTTGAAAAACTTGGGAAATGGCATGACAAATGTGTGGTTTGCAATTATGTAATATCCCTTGCTAATGTATATAAGAAATGAGGGTTTATGGTTCAAGGAATATTGTCAAACAATTCACATACAGTCTGCAACTTATCATTAATTGATTGCAAGCTTCTAAAAATCACATGCTAAACTAAAATAACTCAAATATGCATCAAATAGGAAGTTGACATTTTGTCAAATAATTGCCATACATGTTCTCAGAAGTAAGGAGTCTGAAATATGCTACTGCTGTAACTGATGTTCTGATTTTATTTTAGACTTCATTAAATAAACAATAACATTTGTTGATGCAAGTACAAGAAGTTATTGACTCTAATGACTGACTTCCATTTTCTGAACACTAGTACTCAGAAATAATGACATTACATAAGCAAATACTGATCAAGAACCTGGTTTAATGATGCCAAGAGGAAGGATGAATCTCAACGATCATGTAGGAGTTGTCACCATATTTTTTGAAGGCTCCAAGTAAGAAATTGCTCCACTAGGAGCTGGCCGCCAAATACCCTAAGTTGCAGATGTAATAACAAATAAATGCAGCCCTTCCTCTGCTCCAATAAATGATGAAAATGATTGCCAAGGCCAGCCAAGTTGAATGAACAAGTGCCCAAAAAAACCTGCTCCCTCAATCTCAAGTGTTGAGTAAAAATGTGTGTCTCAGTAGGTCTGATCAACCCCTATGGCAGACTGCGAATAGGACTGTGAATCACCTCCAACTCCTCAAAAAAGCACCACCAAATTACTTTCAAGAGATCGCCTATCTTCCCTTGTGGTGTAGTTGTATTTTGGATGTCAATTAATCCATATTGCTGAAGCATTCTCCCAATTCGACCTCCATGAATGCTGATGCCAAACACACTAAGCTCAGATATGAAGGACTGAAGTATCCCTCACTCTTTAATGCAACCCTTCGGAGGATCTTTCACCACCTTAGTTATGCCAATCAAAGAGAGTTATCGTTCTCAATGACTGAAATGTTCTGCAGAAACCCTAGGCTCCACAAAGCACAATCAGATGTCAAATATTCGATGCCAAAACAATGAGCCTCATCCCCTATTTATTATTTTTCTCACATGGATGGGCCCCCTTCTAGAAGATTCTCTTTTAATAAAATAATATTTAACTGCACCTTAAAATAATATTTAATTGCACTTTAAGTAATATTATAATATCATTATAAAGTGCAATTGACTTCATACGTGACATCATACGTGAGAATACATTATCTCACCAAAATCATATAAAAATGAAATGTGAAGCCACAAGCAACTGCCCAAACAACCCTCTCATCAACTCCTTGGCCTACGAGGCTCAAGTAATAGACCAAACTCCACGAGTGTCTGCGAACTAGTGAGAAGGGGACATTACAAATTATTCGGGATTAATCACAAGTTTTGGGAGTGTAATGCTGCTATTGTATGAATTATAGACATGTTTCCACATGGTCATTTCTACAAATTTATTTTGCATCAGTTATAGAAGACATTGATTCTAATTTATAAGCTAAATTCATGCTCTTTTATTGTACTCCAGCAGTGCTGGTGCATCATTTTTTTCCCGGTGAAACTTATCTGAATGACCTTTATGTTCTCTTTCAGGGAATGGCTGTGGTGGCACTTCTCAGGCATTTTGGGTGTCCATGCTGGTAAGTCTAGAGCAATTATCTGTCTGCTAATACTGGTAAGACATAAATTTTATTAGAACCAAAGGAATTGAATTGAAGTGTAATGGAAGGGTACTGGGAATCCTAGTAATTTCAATGTTGTGTTCTCTCTAACAATGCCAGTGTATATACATACCTAGGGTTAAAGGACCCTTGACCCAAATTTGATGGCAAGATGCCAATTCCTAGTTGTACTGTTAGTATATTTTGGGATTCACTGCTATATAAAATTGGTTTCTTATTAATTACTAGAAGCAGTTGAGGTTTTTAAAATTTACTAGTCTTGCTAGATTTTACAATATTCCAGGGTGCATTCGTCAAATTATATTTATTGTGTTAATCTCATTGAAGTTGGGAGTTGGCATTGAATTTGAAAGCTGTGAAACCAAAGTTTGACTCAGCAGGAGTGAAACTTATAGCAATTGGTGTAGGCACTCCTGACAAAGCTCGTATTCTTGCTGAAAGGGTAATTACTGTATTCATTTGGTTGAAGTTTAGTCTTATGTTGAGAAGGCCAGTGTAATTTGCATGCATTTGAGGTGGATAATTTGTCCATAGTTGGGACCTCAAAATTAACAATTTACATTTATTTGTTTTATCCAGCTACCATTCCCATCCGATTCTCTCTATGCAGATCCAGATCGCAAGGTAATATTTCAGCTTTCTGGTCTTATCTAGTTGCAATTGCTTTAGTAGCTTGATGTTTAGCATCTCAATAAGGATTTCATTGCAACATTATATTTTCAGGCATATAATGCTCTTGGATTATATTATGGCTTCAACCGGACATTCTTCAATCCTGCTAGTGTAAGCCTTCTCTTCCTTCATCGAAAGTTTGTATGGATGAATACAAAGGAAAAAAATAAAAAAAAGTTACTCGTAAAGTTAAAATAAGAGAGACAATCAATTTAATGCCCCTATATCTATCACAGGCTACAGCATTTGAATTGTCATAATTTTGATAACTTGATATAAATTGTTTATTTCATGTTAGTGTTCATATTCATGCTTTTTGTGTTTTGCTAGGTAAAAATTAATATTAAAAGGCAGTGTAGCCAAATGTATGTTGAGGAACACAGTATCTGAGCATGGTTAGCATGAACAAGGCTCAAAATTAAAGTGCCAAAAAAACTGCCTTGGGCTATTATCACCTTTTAGAAATACTTTCAAGTTTCAACCCATTTTTTGGCATTGATGTTTGCCAGCCCAGATGGTATGTTTCCTTTAAATTCATTGTACCCAGAAGGACATATTAGACATTTTTTCATGATTTAACCAAGGATGAGTTTTGTCTCACTGAGTTAGACTACTAGGATCTGTATTGAAGAGAGTGTCGGCCAATAGGGGGAATCCAGTCCTGACTTATGCAAGGCACCATCATGGTTCTCATTATTCTTAATAGAATCCATTACATTCTAGAGTAAAGCAGATTTACTTGGTTGGTTCCTTAATAGTGGGGATCCTACTGTGATTGATTGTGTCCTTGTTAAGAGGTCATTCATTTCTAATATTAGGACTTCAGGTGGCAATTCCATTTTTCATACCAACTCTGGCCCCCCCATTTTTGTTTATGTATTCAGAGATCACTTAGATGGCTGATATTTTGATTCTTTTTCAATTAGACTCTTAGATTATGTTTGACTATTATTCCTTGTCTATGGTGACAGATAATTTTTTCATATCCCATGACCTTTTTGGAAACTACCCTTTTGTATTAAGCACTTCATCATTCAAAGTCAACCGTTCTTCCATTTCTCCACATAGAGAGAATATTACCTTCTCTAGTGAAAGAAACATAAATTTCTTGAATCCAGGGGATAGAAATCCTCGTGCCCCCCAAATCTCTCTAAGACCTTTTGCTGTATTCTCCTCCAAAGAAAGGCCCACTCTTTTAAAATGGACAATTAAACTTAGGTTTTCTATGTCGATTCTCTGTACGATCTTAGCTTGTTTTTTAAGTTAAGTCTCCCCATTCTTCATGTCTTTTATTTTTTCATACATTAAGAGAGCCATTTGGATGTCATGAATTAGCACACTTCAAATTGAGAGTATGGTATTCAATTACTTGTTTTTTCCCGTTGAAGTTTTTTCTCTAGTGGGATTGTTTTCTCAATGTTAAAATTAGTCTCAGTCGTAACTCTAAACAAAATCGTAATCTGATTATTAGCACCCAGAAATTTGATTTTATGTTACTTGCGATTTATTGGGATTTAACTAAGTTAGTATTAAACTAACATATTAAGTTTGCTAAATGTGATGTTTGGTTTAAAGTAATTCTGCCGGTGTAGAAGGATTGTGGCTCCACACAGGGGTCACGACCCTATGTGGAACCACGTGGTTCCACATAGGATCGCGACCCCCTATGGAACCACGATCCAATGAAGACAAAAGATATATATCCGCCTCCCATTATTGAATAATACAACAAGTACGATACATGCGGTGAAAAGGGAGAATACATATAATTGCTTGGTCTTCGTATCTACAGAGGCAAACTGATAAGACATAAAAATCAGTTTTATATTTCTTCATATCAAACAATAATAGTATAAATTCATTGTCTCAGAATTCTGATTGTTCTGAAAGTCATCACAGTCTATTTACATTTACATGGTATCAGAGCCTAACTACTTAAAGATCCGAATAGACTGAAAGCGAAGTTTACAAAATTGAAGAGTTCTAAAATGGCGAACACAATCAGATTCGAGGACAGACTCGAAAGAGCAGCAAATTTTTTGGCTTGGAAAGTCAGAATTATGATAGTGTTAAAAGAGAACAAAGTAATCAAATTCATAAAAGAAGACAAGCCCGAACCTGTAGACGAACCTGAGAAAACTGTATGGAATGAAGGAAATGATAAAGCTGTAAAAATCGTGATAGATGCAGTAAGGGATCACATAATACCACTTATATTAAAATATGACAACGCATATGAAATGTTCAAAACCCTTGAAAGGACGTATGAAATAAACAATCCGAGCAAAACCCTAGCTCTAAAAAGATAGTTGAACCACATAAGTATAAATAAAGGTGAAACAATAAACTCATACTTCATGAGGATAGGTTCACTCAGAGATCAACTGCAAAAACTTGATTATCATGTCAAGAAGCAAGGACTATCAATGATTACCCTAGACGGATTACCTGAATCCTGGGAATCATTCAAACAAGGCATAAATGCAAGGGATAAATTCATAGAATTTGATCGACTAAGGGATGACTGTCTCCTTGAAGAATCAAGGCAAATGAAAGGGGGAAATCACAAGACTAAAGATGAAGACCTCCACATTCTGAATACCGACTCCCGTAAGAAAGGCAAGAAGAGAAAATCCCATCATGGGAAAAGTTTTCAGAAGAAAGACATGTCAAAAATCCAATGTCATAGATGTGATCAGTACGGACATATGTCATTTAACTGTCCTGATAAAGTAAAACAGCAGGCATCATTCGCCAAAGTAGAGAGGAACACAGAACTTGAATCTGAGAAGTTTGTATTATATTCAGCACTATTAAGTCAAGCTTCAAACAAGTCTAACACTTGGGTGATAGACAGTGGATCGTCAAGACATGTCACCGGATTCAGAGAATTACTAGACTCAATGGAAAAGGGATCAAATGAAGAGGTAACAATAGGGGATGACTCTGCACATCCTGTAAAGGGTGTCGGGACATGTACAATCAGACTAAAGTCTAGAATCTCAATCCAACTCACCGGGGTACTATTTGTACCAGACATCAAAAGGAACTTAGTCTCTATCTCTACACTTGAGGACGACGGATATAGAGTCTCATTCATAGAAGGAAAGGTAATGGCATGGCCAAAAACAGTCACCTTCAAAAGAGCACAAGTGATTGGTTACAGACAAGGGCACCTATATGAATTGTGTAATGAGCCTAATCAAATCTTACTTCATGAAGTCGTAGATCAAGCAGAAATTTGGCATAGAAGACTAGGGCACTTACATTTTCGTGCTCTACCCTCTATGGAGAAATTAGTCACAGGACTACCTAAACTAAAGCCAATTCATTCAGATGCTTGTAAAGGATGTGCACTAGGGAAAAACACTAAAAGCTCTTTTCCTTGCAGTTCTAGAAAAACTAAAGGGGTACTAGAACTAGTTCACTCTGACTTATGTGGGCCTATGTCTGAACCATCACTAGGAAACGCATTATACTATGTAATCTTTGTAGACGATTTTTCTAGGAAAACTTGGATTTATTTCCTTAAAAGTAAAGAATTTGAAGATATTCTTAGGAAATTTAAAGAGTTCAAATCTATTACAGAAAATCACTCTGGTAGGAAAATCAACACTCTTTGGACTGACAATGGTAGGGAATACACATCAGAAGTGTTTAAAGAGTTTTGTAAAGATGCTAGGATTAAGAGGGAGTTCACTGTACCTTACAATCCTCAACAAAACGGGGTTGCTGAAAGAAAAAATAGAACAATAGTAGAAGCGGCAAGAGCTATGTTGTTAGATCAAAACCTAGAAACTGCACTTTGGGGAGAAGCCACTAATACCGCTGTATACATTCAAAACAGATGTCCTCACTCTCATATTGGTGACAAAACTCCTGAAGAAGTCTTTACTGGAATTAAACCTGATATTAGCCATCTCAAAATATTTGGATGTCCTGTTTATATTCATGTACCTAAGGAGAAAATAACTAAATTAGAACCTACTAGACAGAAAGGGATTTTTGTAGGATATAGTGAAACATCTAAAGCTTACCGAATATTCATTCCTGGTCAAAGACAAATAGAATTAAGCAGAGATGTCATATTTGAGGAAGATATAGCTATTAACAAAACGAGGAGTTCCATCACACCTGAAATCCCAACTAATTCCATTAATTTGGAAGAAGATTCTCTTTTTGAAACTCAGAGGGAGCATCCTGAGGATAACACCTTGGAACTTGAGAACACTACAACAGAGAATCCCAGGAAGAGACCACTATGGGCCACTAAAACAGTACAGGAAGCAGAATCCTTTGCAACACCTAGAGGAACAGTTAGAGAAAGCAAAAGACCTTCAAAGTTTTCTAGCTATGTTACTCTAATGACAGACCTCATAAATGCTGAACCTTCAAGTGCCGGAGAGGCTCTTAAACAACAAGTATGGAAGGATGCCATGATAGAGGAATATCAATCTATCTTAAAGAATGATGTGTGGAAAATTGTGCCTAGACCTAAAGGAAAATCAGTTGTATCTTCTAAATGGCTCTTTAAAACTAAGCATGTTGTTGATGGCAGTATAGAAAAACATAAGGCAAGATTTGTTGCTCGAGGCTTCTCACAGAAGGAAGGAATTGACTATGAAGAAACATTTGTACCTGTTGCACGATACACTTCTGTCAGAACAATCCTGGCTATAGCAGCATCTAAAGGATGGAAAGTTCATCAAATGGATGTAAAAACTGCATTTTTGAATGGAACAATTGAAGAAGAAGTATATCTAGAGCAACCTGAGGGATTTGAGGTAAACAATGCTAAAACACATGTATGCAAGTTAGAGAAAGCACTGTATGGATTAAAACAAGCTCCCAGAGCATGGTACGAAAGAATTGATAGTTACTTATTAGAGATAGGTTTCTCTAAGAACATTGCTGGTCCAAATCTGTATTTCAAAATAATCAAAGGTGAAATGTTGATACTCATATTATATGTAGATGACTTATTAATTACAGGCGAAGATCATCTCATTGCAAAATGCAAACAGGAACTAGCTTCAGAGTTTGAGATGAAGGATTTAGGTCTACTCCATTATTTCTTTGGATTAGAAGTATGGCAAAAACTAGATGGTATTTATCTAAATCAAGGTAAATATACCATTGACATTCTGAAGAGATTTGGAATGATGAATTGTAAGCCAATGTCATCTCCTATGGAAACAAACCTACATAAACTAAAAGAAGCTATAGCAGATTCCAAATTTGCAGATTCAACATTATACAGACAGATTATTGGATCATTAATGTACCTAGTCAATACGAGACCTGATATATGTTATGCAGTAAATGCACTCAGCCAACACATGGTTGAACCCAAAGAAATACATTTGGTTGAAGTAAAGCATATATTGAGATATCTACAAGGTACCTTGGACTATGGACTGCATTATGAACACACTGCATTGAACCTACATGGATACTCTGATTTAGACTGGGCTGGAAGCGTGATAGACAGGAAGAACACTTCAGGATGTTGTTTCAGCTTAGGATCAGCTATGGTATCTTGGATCTGCAGAAAACAATCATCTGTAGCTCAGAGCTCCACAGAAGTTGAATATATAGCTGCATCCATGGCAGCTAAGGAAGCCATATGGTTGAGAAAATTGATAGTAGGACTGTTTGGTGAAAGTCTGAAGCCTACTATCATTCATTGTGACAATCAGAGCTGCATTAAATTTCAGTGAATCCAGTTTTTCATGATAGATCCAAGCACATTGAGATCCCATATCATTATGTAAGAGACATGACATAGAGAAAGGTAATAAGACTGGAATATGTCAATACAGGAGATCAGACAGCTGACATTCTCACCAAACCCCTAGCAAGAGTGAAAATTGATCACTTCAGGAGGTATCTTGGTATGGTTAAAATGTAATTGATGTCTAAAATTATGTAAACTTCTTGGTCATATATTTGAGTATATGAAGTATGTAACCTTTCCCTGTGTTCATTCCTAAAGGATGACGATTCTTTAGTTAATGAACACCTGTATTTTAACATTGTAAGGTGACGATCTTATAAATGTTTGGAAGATCATATAAACTGAAAATCAGACAATTTGAATATTAGTAATATGATAAGTTATAGTAGACATTATGTAAGCGGATTAATGGCAGTGCACATACTATAACAAAGATATCAAAGTGAGTATATCCTTAGTATCACAGGCTGATACTTAAAATTGGATATCAAAGTGAGTATATCCTTAGAATCACAGGATGATTCTTCACACCTAGGTGATGTAATTATCATGAGATTAGTGTTGAGCTAAATTAAGTTTTAGATCTATACTCCTAAGACTAAGAGGGAGTGTTAAAATTAGTCTCAGTCGTAACTCTAAACAAAATTGTAATCTGATTATTAGCACCCAGAAATTCGATTTTATGTTACTTGCGATTTATTGGGATTTAATTAAGTTAGTATTAAACTAACATATTGAGTTTGCTAAATGTGATGTTTGGTTTAAAGTAATTCCGCCGGTGTAGAAGGATCGTGGCTCCACACAGGGGTCACGACCCTATGTGGAACCACGTGGTTCCACATAGGATCGCAACCCCCTGTGGAGGCACGATCCAATGAAGACAAAAGATATATATCCGCCTCCCATTATTAAATAAGACAACAAGTACGATACATGCGGTGAAAAGGGAGAATACATATAATTGCTTGGTCTTCGTATCTACAGAGGCAAACTGATAAGACATAAAAATCAGTTTTATATTTCTTCATATCAAACAATAACAGTATAAATTCATTGTCTCAGAATTCTGATTGTTCTGAAAGTCATCACAGTCTATTTACATTTACACTCAAGATACCCTTCTTGGTCACAACACATTATCCATCAGTATAAAACATAGAGCCAGATAACTACATAACTATCATGGTTGGACACACATTTGGCTAATTTTTGCTACAATAGTGGATGTTAGATTTTTTTAATTGTTGGAGGGTGTTAAATTTAGAGTAAAAGAGAAATTAGGGTTCAAGAGAGATCCTGAGACCTTTGATCACATTTATTTGCTTTCTGGGCTATCACTGAGTAGTCTCATCAGTGGTCCTATAATATATTTTGCTGCTTTGTAGACTTATAAAGGCATTAAACTTTATTCCCGGGCATTAGTTATTTTAGAGGTTATCTGTTATTGATATCTTAGAGCTATTTACGATCACCATCATGAGGTTCTGTGAGAATTGTTGGTTGGTTTCAAATCTCCCTTGAATTCTTTGATTTTTTTGAGAGTGTAAGTGGAGTCAAACAAGGGTGCTCTCTCTTTGGGATGTATGTAGGTAATCAATATGAATTTCTTGGACAGGAAGAATCATGCTGATTATCTCTATCCCCTGTGGGCCTGCATCCTGTGTTAATCGCTAGATTTCCTTTTTACCAATCATGTGAACCTCCTTTCTTTTTTACTTGAAGAATTGCAAAGGTAAATGGTTTTTGTTGCTTTTGTGAGCTTTACCAGCTAGTGGATAACCATAGTAAAATTAATTTTATTATTGTAAATACCTTGAGAGGTTCTATATCCAAGTTTCAAATTTTCAATAAATTTTACTGGAGGTCACAGCATTTTATGCCTACTTAAGAATCTAGCATACAAGAAAATCTCAATCTAAAATTTTCTTTCATTCAGCACAATCATTCAATTGATTCTTTTATAATATTATATGGATCAGAACTTCGGGTCCCATGATCCATAATTAGTATAGACATTCTTAACTGATTCTTTCTATCTGGTTGAGTTTCTCCCAGAATCTCATGTTGAGCATTAATCTATGCTATTTAAATTCTTGCATGCAAGTATCTACATGTATTTCAGCACTTGAAAGTTTAAACAATTCTTTTCCATATTTTAAAGAAAACATAGAAAGACAACAAGAAACCAACTAAGATATTTCATATTTAGTATAGATATTTCATAATCTACATCTTAGTTGATTGGTTGTTACCTCTCTATGCTTTCTTAATAAAAGGGAAATGAATTGTTTTAAGTGCTGAAATAGATGTAGATAGTTGCATGCCAGAACTGAAATAACATTGACTAATGCTCAACATGAGTTTCTGGGAAGAAACTCTAGAAGAGTAAGGCAGTTTGTCTCCTGTTGCCTTTATTTCTGCTGCAATTATAATTGTTATGCTTTCTTAAGTCTTCAAGGGCACTACTCATCTTCACAACAGTATTCAACGGTATCTATACTCATTAACTTGCTTAGGTGCACGCTACACTCAACTTCCTATGCCTTAAAACCAAAAGAATTGACTGGAAAGAAGAATAAGATTCCTTTACCATCCTGAGTATGTGTTTTAGCAATTGTAACAAGTTTAAACAAGAAGCCCAATAGACAAGAATTAGAAGAGACATTATTTGAAACTGTTACCCTGCTTGTGTGTTTCTCCCTAAGAAAATTGCCACAGGAGATAGGGAGGAACCACCACTTGCAGCCAAAACTACTATCGTGGTAATGTGACCTTAATGCTGCTGTAATTTGTGTTTATGCGACCACTACCCTACAGAATGTGGTGGTTTTGTCATAGGGGAAATAACATCCTGTTTTTCTTTATTTTCTTAGGAACAAGCTTCAATTGTGTTTGACCACAAGATGTTTCTGTAAGATTTGGCTATGGAGGTAGCCACCCAAGATCTAGAGGCCTTATGGAAAGCACAATAACAAGAAAGAGTCAATATGACAAGAATAAACTGTATTCCTTCAAGAATACAATAGAATCAATGAAAGTACATAGGAGACTCCTTGGTTAAATAGGCCAAGGTGAAACATAGGAAGGCATAAGCTAATGACAAGTGTTTTAATTTTATGACATGATACATAAAATGATAACTCATCACCCACCTAAGGTGAAAAAGTGATAGTGTGATACGTCCACTAAAAGTGGATCACCCACCTAAGGTGGAAAAGTGATAATATGATTAAACCACTAAAGGTGGAGACACCACATAAAGTGGGAATGCTCCTAAATGCTCCTATATGCTCCCTAAGTAAGCTTAAGTGATGTGTAAGTAGAACCTAGGTGAAGAACTAACAAAATACAACACCTTAATTACACCAATAGTTCCAGTCACCTAAGAACAATCTGAAACCTCTCTAGGAACCTGTAATTCTCTTATACTTCATTTTTTATTGAGATATATTATTTTATGTGTGTTAGTTTTTTAATTTTTCTAGTTATACACTAGTTAGTTGACTAATTAAATGGGAATAGTGGCTTAGCTAGTTAATTTTACTAACTTTCATGTTCCAGTTTAGATAATATCTCCCTACTTGGGAGGATCATGGTCCCCAAAAGCTTATAAAGTCACTGCCATCTCCTTGGGATACCAATTGGCTTTGGTTGTCCTTTACAATTTGCTAACTTCCCAACTTCCCTCTCCTTAATGTTTTCACCTTCTTTTACATAATATCCTTGTCCAATTCTTTTTGAGGTCCTTGGAATGCATCACAATATTTTTGTTATGTACCTAAGATGTAATACTATGACATGTATAGATTGATGGAGATGTTGATATGTGGCATACATCCCTTAAGTTAGTTATATTGGATCATTAATAATTAGTATGCCTACATGGGTTTAGTGGTTTACCCCTCCAATATGTTAGTAGGAGGAGGTCTATATAAAGGGGTGAATATCATTAGGAGAACATGTGAGGAGTGTGATATGTGCTTGGGAACTTTTGGAGATAGTGTTGAGCAACTTCTTCTATAAGGAGCAGTATATGTTGTTACCCTACCTTAAGGATTTATTCTATTTTTGCATATATTGGATAGTAGGGCATCTTGCCCCATGAACATCATGTTATCGTATTGCCATTATTATATTGGGGGATCTTATCAATTTTCTTCATCATCTTGCATGGAAGGCTCAAAGATGCGTAAGTCTTTTACAATGATAACAGAATAGATTTTTATATTGGGAAAAAGTGTGCAAATATGGTTCATATGAGCAATTGGAAAACAAAATCTAAGGAAGAAACCAGCTCTAAAAGAGCATTAGATCCAGTGTAACCTTAAGAACAGAGAAGCTCATAAGTAGCTAGAGAATCCAAACTGCTAAAAGGTTCCGACATAGATATGAAGCGCCCAATATAAAAGTAACATCAAAAAAGGGTCAAATCTGTTTTCCTTTTCTTTTGTTTTTAAACTTTTCTTTATAATGCAAAGCATACAGGAACTCAAGTACTTTATCTGCAGTGGATTTCAACTTGAAATCAATATGCTCTCTGAACCACCATTTTGGGTAAGTGCTGATAAGAACTTCTGTATAAGGCTACAAGCATCATCCTCTCCATCAGCTGAAGAATCAACTGCTATATTGTGCTGATCTTCAGCTTTATCATGACCCCCTGCAGACTCAAGAACCTGCTTCAGTCAGCCATCTTTATTTTATTGCATTTCCTCAGTACCATCTCCAGCTACCCAATTAGGATCCTTATCATCCAAAATGTTTTGATCACTTGAGAACGGAATGCCTTAAGCTGCAAATTTCTTGACTTCATCTGGGAATTTGTCAATTGGAAACTAGCCTGCATAGAAATTAGAGAGATTGTGACTTCTTTGGAGAAGCCAGTGAGATCCCTCTTCACCATGGAAAACTTTATTTCTTGCAAGCCATAGGAACCAGAAAATTTCAAAATAAAAAATTAACTGTAGCTTGGATAAAAACTTAGTTCATATAACATTGCAAGAGATTGTACCAAACAAAATGTTCCACCATTCTATATCACTTTTTTCAAAGGACGAAATTCAAGTTGGTAAAAAACAATTCCAAATTACCCAGTGAAAGGACAATTGAACAATAGATTCACAATAGATTCAACACCACCACACATTAAAAAAATACATTATATATATATATATAGTTGGTAGACTTGGACTCAAAGAGTACTTGACAAGCCTAAAATTTTTGACTCGGCAACATAGAATGTACTAAAATTAAAAGTTTCTTTAAAAAACATATATTTTTGGCAAAATTCAATTAAAAAATCTATTAAATTAAAAATTGATGTCTCAAAAGAGAAAATGCATGGGTTTATAGGCAAAAAACATGCAAAAAATGTGTTTTAACCAGCGTTTTATCCATGTTGGCATTTTTACCCATGTTTTTCTTGTGTCTATTAAAACTTATGGGTTAAACTTGCAAAAACTCATGGAGCAAAAAAAAATAGAGTACTTGGCAACTTTGAGAGTACTCATAGAGTTTGCAAACCATGTATAGAGATATAGTCATACTCGTACCTAGGGGAAATTTATTTTTGCTGCACTGGTGTACCCAAACTTTGAGCATGTTCCTATATGTAAACCAACAACTTAACTCTTCTCCTAAGGGAGCCCATTCGACCTCACATACCTTGTGCATTGTACAATCTATATTGAGCCTTGTCAGGCTGTCTCAATTTCCAATGACTTAGATGTGCAAATATACACATTAAAAAATTATTGTTTCCAAAGTGATTCTTTTAGCCTATGGGTAGCAATAAGACATCTTGTGTTCCCTACTTGCTAGAGTTGTTTCTTTTTTTTTCTTAGCTAGAGTAAGGCAATTTGCCTCTTGTTGTCTTTATTTCTGCTGCAATTATAAGTTGATTGCTTTCTTAAGCCTTCAAGGGCACTACCCATCTTCATAATAGTATTCAACATATCTTAGCATTTGCAATACTCATTAACTTGCTTAGGTGCTTAGGTGTAGCTTGGATAAAAACATAGTTCATATAATGTTGCAAGAGATCATACCAAACAAAATGTACCACCATTCTATATCACTTTTTTCAAAGGAAGAAATTCAAGTTGGCAAAAAACAATTTTAAACTACCTAGTGAAAGGATAGTGGGATAATAGACGAGCAATAGATTCAATGCCACTACACATTAAAAAAGATGGCTAGGGCATGCCCTTTCTACCTTGGGTACCCTATGGGTACATCCAAGTTGCATGACCTATGATGTTGGAGAGAGTTCTTCTCTTATGTTACTGGAAATGGCATGAACCAATGTTGTCTTGGGACCAAATGGGAGTGGGAACAAGAGTGCATATGGGATAGCCAATGCACATTACCTTGTGTTTGGTCTCAATTTGGCATTTGTTCTTGTCAACATTATACTTAGTGCTCACCAACATCAAAGGTCTTGCAACTTTTGAAGTATGAGACTCTCTCATTAGTTTAAGTCTTCCCAATTTAGACACAAAGTTTCCCTACCTTGTAGAGAAAAGCTCCTCAAAGACAGTCTCCTTGGGCTCAAAATAAAAATAAAAAATCCCCATGAAGACATTGTAATATATGCTTACAATTTGCGTATATTCGTATCCTTGACTAGATGTCTCATGAATAATACTTAGATATTGGATTTGTGGCTTAGGGTTTGGGTGTGGGGCCAGATTCAAGCCGGGTTCGGTTCTAGTCCCAGTTCAACCCTGGGTCCATTGTGGCTTCATCCCTACCTACTTAGTGTGTTCTACTTATCGCTACTTTAGTGCTCATTTTTTGTGCTCTTTTCAGTGTTTGGTCAGATTATCATATATCGTATGGTTTTGTTTATTAGTTTATAAGTTTTTTAATAATTTCATATATATATAATATTATTATATACAATAAGTCTATATAATATATATATTATATATAATAATAATAATATAATCATTTGTAATGTCCCCTTCCTAACTAGTTGAGTTGGTGGACCTTTAGCCTATTCAGTTGGTTCTCGCAGGCTATTGAGCTTGGGTTAGGGAACCTTGGAGGCAGTTTATCCCTCATTTTGACAGTATTTGATGGTTAGTTGAGCTCCCATTGGAATTATGAGGGGAATGCCCTTTTCTGGGGTGATGTTGGTTTAGTCTTCCAATACTTACTATTTTTAGTTAGTTTTGAGCATTGACTTGGCCAGCTATCAAGGTTACTATTTTTAGTATTGTTGGTGGGTTCAATTTTGATGACTATCTTAGCATTTTATAGAGTCCATTGGTTTCAAATAAAATAACAATTAGTTATTAATTAATAAAGTTAAAATAAAGATTTAACTTTATTGTTATTTTAATTTATTTAATGAAGGGATTATAGAGGCCAATTATTAAATTAAAGGTGATTTATTTTAATGGATGAGCCATTATTATTTAATGCTACATTGGGAGATTAAAAAAGAAAGTGACTTTTATTAAATATAAGAAAAAGGCATATTTCCAAACAAGTAGCGAAAAAGAGATAAAGCACATTTCCAAAAAATAGGGAAAAAACACAAAAGTGCTTTATTGAAAAAATAGTTAAAATTGTTTTCTTTGAAAAAGCATCCAAAAAAGAGAAAATGCTTTCTCCTAAAATAGCTCTCAAAAGTTATAAAAGAAGGATTGGGGCTCTCATTCGAGAATATGCTAAATTTTGATATTGAAAATTGTTATTTCTTCTGGGAAGGATTGCTTTCTTAGTTTGTAAGGACGAAAAACCTTGCAAACAACATTCTCTATGGAGTTGGAAGACACTACTGTCACATCCCTCGTGGTCAACTAACAGGAGAAGAATTAAGCAATAAAATAAAGTAAATTATTGGCTTTTGAAATAGAAAAAGGATGAAGGTATGGGCGTGTAGGTGGAGAGGGAGAGCTTCCATGCCATGTACAAACAATTTTTTGTTCCTCTCCCCATTCATGGCCTCGTCCTAGAAGTATTGATAATTAGCGCAAAGCAGAAGACATTTTTGGTAGTTGTAAAAGAGGCAGATTCCCATAGTCGATGGACACATCATCTCCAGGTCTGATGAAATGGGAGCTTTGAAATAGGAATAAACCCACGTGAAGGCACCAAGGAGAAGAGGGAGAGTGTTGAATGGTAGTGCTCGATTAACCACGGGCAATGATTTGCCCTCCCAACCATAGACAATACCCGATTGTCTCCCTCGAGCACCTCTCATATGTTTCAGTCTGCTGTAGGATTGTGTGTATATTCGATAGAATGAGTGGAGATTCGATCTCCTTTAAATATGTTGCAAGTGACCCTTCACCAAGGGTCGACCCTTCTCCTAATCAACACGTTTCAAGGCAATGAGGTGGCGGACTTCCCAGTTGGCCTTTGCCTTGATAAATATAAATCATATTTACAAAAGCAAGTCGGCTCACATATGATTGATATATTGGTGCAAATGAGTGTCTATAAATCAGACCTATAATTGTCTAAGGCCGACATGCCAATTAGACAATTAAGTTATCTCTGTCGGCCCAAAAAGAGTCTGACCATAGCTATCATATCATCAACACTCCCTCTTAGCTAGGGAGGAGTCCTTCTCAATATCTACAAGTCACATCACCTCATCGTGATGACTAACACAATGACTACACTCGTGTGAATGAAGGAAGCTTATCACCTCATCGTGATGTTTGACCACTATGGCTACTCCCATATGTGGAAAGGAAAGATATCATCTCATCGTGATGTTTGACCACTATGGCTACTCCCATATGTGGAAAGGAAAGATATCACCTCACCGTGATGTCAACCATCATGGCTTCTCCCATGGATGGTGAAAGAATAGATATCACCTCACCGTGATATCAACCATTATTGTGAGATCGTCACCTCACAATGATGGTAAAATGCACAAGTGTTCATCATTTTGAGATCGTCACCTCACAATGAGATTCACCATGGCTCATCCTAGAGGGTGAACACACAAGTACAAGCAAATCATCACGGACTCTCTCACGTGATGTTGTCATGGCATCACACACATGACATCCACCATGACTCATCCCAGAGGGTGGAAATAAGGCTTTCACCTTAAATCTCTCTCAAAGAGAAATGCATTAACAAGAGCTTGCACCTCAAACTTCTCCCTCACAGAGAATAATGCATTAACAAGGGCTTGCATCTCAAACTTCTCCCTCACAGAGAAGAATGCATTAACAAGGCTTTCACCTCAAACTTCTCCCTTACAGAGAAGAATGCATTAACACAAACCTTCATAATGATGTGACTCCCTTTGAATCTCCAACCTCCTTTCTTGTCCAAGTTTGCCTCTAGTAGTTTGTCAGACTCCCTCTGAATGTTAATTCCTCTATGAAGAACCTGATCACAATGACAAACTGAATAGGTTCTTCCTTTTCGAGAGATGTCTTCAGTTATTTGCCACCAACTCAGTCTCATGGCAGCAAGCTGTGTCTCCATTCTTGAGCCTGCGTGACTTCCTCATTGGATGCGTCAAGCTATGCAATCTCTCATCATCCTTATGCTTCTCGATCTATCTTGGAAGCATTTAGAGAGATTACTAATAGTTTATAGAACTAAACCATCCCGAAGAGAAATACCAATGCTAGAAGCATGCATGATTCTCTAATCCAATGTAATTGCATGAATTAATGGCTACATATGAAATTCATGAACATTATGAAATACTTATCTCTTTCTTGATTTTGTTGCAGCCATTTTACTTTTCCTGAAAAACGCAATGGAAATCTGCTCCAAGGATGCACTCAGGTCTGAATTGTCTCCAATGAGTCTAATGACGGGTGAATCAGGCCTGCTCCGCTGCTGTTGCAGATCTCTGGTATTGCTGATTTTAGGACTGCCCTTCTTGACCTTATCCCATATCACTCTATTCTGAATAGGTTTGTGGAGCTACCAATGTCAAATTCAGATTGACTATCTTGTGCAATTCTATTTTCTGCAGTTGAAGAGGTCTTTCAAGGACTTAGCCTTGCAACACTGCAACCCACTTAGTTGACACCTTCACTTCTCCTCAGTGAGTCACTCTAGTTCCTCAAGACATAGGACTCCATTTTGCTGAATACATAACTCCCTCTTGATCCCTGCTTCAATGGAGAGATAACAAAAAAAAAATAAAAAATCTTCTGGAGGTGAACTCCATTGAAAATTTTTAGAAACTTAGTCCTCTTCTCGGACATGTCATTGTTTTACTCAACTCACTCCTTTAGCATGATTTCTCCAATGATCTGCAACAATGGCTACTATTGGACTCTGCATAACTGTATGCACATATGATTTGACAACCCAACCACTGGATGATATATACTTGAACCCTGCATCCTCCACCTGATCACGGTTAGAATGCAATACACCTAGAAGAACATTGGAATCTATCCATGTCATATGTCTAAGGTTGCCAAACTCTATTTGAAGACTTATTATCAATAATTGCAATATTGTATACAACATCTTCCAATTCATGCCAAATACTCATTTCTGGAAATTTCACGATATTCAAATTTCCATCTGAGAGTCCTACAACTAAATGAGCCTCGAAACCTCTAGAAGTAAAAGTAGCACTCTAAATAGCAGACTGAAACTTGATCTAGAAAAGAGACATGGAAGGAGGCACAACAGACAAAGATAGAGGCGTAACAAGCAAGTTCATGCCATCAATCACCAAGGTTGTAGAGTCGTCACAGACAACACTGTTCCAGCAGAGATGTAAATGGTGGACTAACCCACAGGAAGTCCAATAAATAAACTGCATGGGTCTTTCAGGATCCCAGATGAACTTCAACTTGTTCTTGCCCATGCACCTCCACTCTTGCTTCAGATACTAGTGATAATTGTTGAAACTCCAAACTTGAATGCTAGAGCACTCTTCAATTAAATAACTTTGAACTCGAAACAATAGTCGGATACATTATACATTGCTTCCAATAGAAATATCGCTTACGCCTTAGTCACGAACTTGAGGTCAGCCTGTATATTGATCAAAGCCGAAGACAATACATTAGACAAAGTTTTAATGCCGTGACCAAATGCTCTAAGCCTCAAACTCAAAATGCCTGGACCAATAAACATGATATGGCTAACTCGGTCATCAATAACAATGTGGATTTCGGATGCAAATTATAACACCGAATGCCACCAAGTTGAAATCGACCTCCACAATTAAACGATTTTGCCTCGGACAGTGTTGAAAATTGGTGTCAAAGAAATTACAGCCTCAACAATAATAAAAGGCTTTGGTATGGAAATGCAATCACCGATAAATTTCAGCCACTGATCAATTACGACTACCAGAAACAAATATCGAACCTAAATAAAAGCCTCCGCTAAGGAAGTGCTGCACCAAATTGATGAAAAGGTACGATTTCAATGCTGCTAGAAAATAAAGATCGGACTGAAATATGGTGAATGTGAATGCAGGGGCTCGGATAGGGCACACAAAGGTTGGACACAACGTCCACCAATATTAGATGCTTTGAATTAGAAATGCCATGACTAAACCAATCGAACTCCACAGCATAAATATGCGCCTCCAATATAAAAAAAATGCCTCAAAAGTCAAATAAGAAAATTCAAACTTTCGGATGACAAATAAAAAAACCACGGAGATCTCCTCGGTGAAATAGTATGAGCCGCATCACAAGTATGCACATGAAACCAGACACAAATTTCATTCTTTTCTCTTCATGTTCGGCATGTTTGCCCTCCTCCACTAAATATATCACCAACTGATATATTGATCTCATTTTAACATATCACCAGTACGAACATTGTTGCATAATTTGATAATTGAAACTGCAAGTCATTGATTGTGCTTTTTTTTTCTTTTGATCTCCCTTACCGATACCTCTCAAGTATTCATAGTATCAAATGGTTGTATCCTTCCATCGCACCTCGAATAACTTTGATTGCTTCTTAATTATTTGCTAACCATAATCTTTTGTTTTCCCCCTTCATCGAATGGTACCTTCAGGTGGCGGCAATTCAAAGTTGACAATAATACTTAAACGGCTCTAAGAGAATATCCCTGTTAGATGGTTATCGTTATTTGAAGATTATCAATATTAGGGTAATATTATCAATATCGGTCACTACCCAGGAGGTTCAAATTGTTATTTGTGTTTACATCCTCAGGATGAAACACTCACAGCAGCAGAAGATTCCTTTTGCTTCAAAGTCTAGCTTTGAATCAGGTTATCACGGTGCCCAAGCTCTCTTCCATCGCTTCAAAGAGTTTTGTGATAGTCTGTAGGTTGTCTTTTAAATCAGCAAAGAGTGATCTGATTGTTGTCCGAATTGCAAAATTTGGTGCAGCACTCTTCACATCTCCTGGCCACTGGCGTGCTACAATGTTGACTTGCACTATATTGACATTCAGAGTCTCGACACTCCATTGTCACAGGCACATTACCGAGTCACGACAGTGCAATTTGATAGTCAAGTTCAACATCATTGATACAGAAGATACCACAGATTGACACCACATAGTTTGTCATCTCTATAATCAGCCCTTCAATAGCATATTGACTTGAACCGCTCAGCACTAGAAAGATCCCTAAGACCGACCTGCTCTGATACCATGTTGAATGGTAGTGCTCGATTAACCACAGGCAATGATTTTCCCTCCCAATCATAGACAATACCCGATTGTCTCCCCCGATCACCTCTGATATGTTTCAGTCTGTTGTAGGATTGTGTGTATATTAGATAGAATGAGTGGAGATTCGATATCCTTTAAATATGTTGCAATTGACCCTTCGCCAAGGGTCAGCCCTTCTCCTAATCAACACGTTTCAAGGCGATGAGGTGGTGGACCTCCAAGTCAGCCTTTGCCTTGATAAATATAAATCATATTTACAAAAGCAAGTCGGCTCACATATGATTGATATATCGGTGCATATGAGTGTCTATAAATCAGACCTATAATTGTCTAAGGCCGACATGCCAATTAGACAATTAAAGTATCTCTGTCGGCCCAGAAGGAGTCCAACCATAGCTATCATATCATCAACAAAGAGAACACAGAAGGAAGGGAGTAGAGATGATCAAGTTTGAGTTAGTTGGAACAGAAGAAAATGCGTAGAGAAAGGGCGTGGAAGGAGGTGTGACTACAAGAAAGAAATCTTGCCAAATGTGGTAGTTGCAATTGCTTTGGTAGATCTATATGCAGAATTTAGAAGCATAGACAAGGCACATGAACTATACAAAATGTTTGAAAGAAGTCGGGTTTCATAGAATGCAATTGATCACAGGTAATGCACAATTTGGAGTTGTTGAGAAGGCTTTAGAAACTTTCAAGCAGTGTAAATTGGTATATAACAACAAAATGCCACAATCGTTGCCAACACCTTTCCTACCTATGCTGAAATGAGAGCCTGCAAACGGACTGTGGATGGCATCTAATCATAAGCCCTAGAGTGGAAGAAAATGTAAGAGGAAAGGGTGAAAGGAAAAGTAGAGGAGGGTTTGCTGTTTAGGCAGATAAGTATTTTTCTTCTTATGTATTTACATTTGTATTCAATGGTAATAAGAGTTTTATACAAAATTGTGGCATTTGTATGCATTGCATAGTTACTAGCAAATTGAAATTAGATAGACTAGATACAAAGATAAATGGAGAATACAAGGATGGTTGGTGAAACTAAGAGATTCTAATAGTTACGATGAGGGAATTTAATTTAATGATAATGATATTATGACAAGGGATACATATAATGTATAGCACATGTATGATGAAATCTTTATTTTCGTTCAAATGAATTATGGAATACATGACATCTTTATGCTTCCTAATATTAATACATAAAGGCATATGTAAATCAAGAAGAAACTCTTTTATATTAAACAACATAAATGTATAGGTCACTGTTTTGAAAGTATCCTTGTTAATAACAAGAATAATTGCTAAATGGTTTTGTCAACACCTTGTCCTTGATTCAGTTGAGAATAAGGCCATTTTAAAATGACATAATTTGCTTAGTTATGATTTTTATTGCAAATACATGTCCATTTGTGATTTTAGTAAAAGTTCACGAACCCTTAAATAGCATATTGTGCACATGGTCTTTAAGTTTGTAGGACTAAGATTTAGCTGGTGGAAGTGTACTGGAAAACTTTATCAGTAGGCTTCATGGTTTTTCTACAACTTATGGATCATAGATTAGGATGTGGTTGGATATGAGTAATGGTCCAAATTGAAGTTGTCCCTACGTTTCAAGATTCTTGTTCTAAATTACTAATAGACCTTGGATGTGTTAGCGTATTAATTATTTATGCGTTTAGAATTTATCCTTGGAAGTGATAACAAAATGTTTCATCACTATGCATTAATAGTAAAGATACTACTTGACATTATTAACATTAGTAGTAGACGAAGCAAGATTTAAGAAAATAAGGGATTTAATTATGCTGCTATATTATTTAAGTGACACAACTATTATAATCTATTTGGCCTAGACAAGTGTGGGTATCATTGTAGAATCCCTCGATTACTTCTATTGGAAGTTTGTATATGCTTCTTAGAATGCTATACCCTTTCAACCTCTTATTGGAATTGTTGTACTTGCTCAATAGTTACTTAATCGAGCCTTGACGATCAAAAACTTATTAATATAGTTTACAAGGAACTCATTAATATAACCAAATTTATATTCTTGCATCGAAATATCGCATGAGTAAAATAAGGAAACTGTCTTTTAATTTAATGGTGTAGTTGAGATCGGGTTAAGAGACATTATAAGTAATCTTTTTTTATTATAGCAATTCACAATATCTTATTACTGATCATGAAGATCATAATCAAATGTGAGTGGAGAATGTGAATATTATATGGTCCAGAAACTATACTAACACAAGGATATGAAGTTGCACCGAAGGATAAACGAAATAAAAGATTAGGATATTATTAGTATCATTGGGTGTGATCTTGATATGAAGATGATTTGACAAATATGATATTGCAATTATCATAAGGATGTCTTAGGTATCAATCATGCTTAAGTAGGTTTATAACTAGGATATTAAGAATATCCTTACCCCTAATAGTATGAAGTGTACACCTTTACATGAAGATATGGTGAGCCCATAAATATTGCCCATTATCTTGACTATAGGATTCAAATATTGATCATGCTAAATGCAAGTTTGTAAACATTGATAGATGTCTTTCAAGGTTCAAAAAGATTATATGTTATTTTGTTAGGATGATGTTATATATTATTATGATACACGATATTATCAAACCATGTAGAAGTGGAACCCAACTAAGAGCCTTATTGAGACCTTTGCATTATTTTTGCATCATTTTGATATTATGATTACATAATGTTTATTGACCTCTTACTTGTACCATACCCTTGATAAGATAACTACCAGGCAAACTAAGGAAGTGTAGTATAGTTGAGTTGGTTGATGGTATATTATGTAGGAATCATGGATAAGGCAAGATACACCTATATTGTAAGTCCTATGAGGTTTCAAATGCTTGTGATATTGGAAACAATAGATATAATGTTATATTGAGTCTATAAGATGTATATATTGACCTCTTGAGTTGAAGAACCTCCATACGAAACCTATTAGGTGAATTTTGATTGGTAGTGTTTTCATGTGGGTTGGTGTGAACTAAAGTTATTTCAAGTTGAGTAATAAGGTAGCCCTAGGTTGATAAAACAAACCTTGGGTCATTCAAGTTGGTTTATGAATAATAATGGAGGACTCTAGATCAAACCTTGATATCTTTAAAGAGGAAGCATTATAGTACCAGTTACTAAATTATGAACTTATTTATGACTATCTATCTAATGCTAATTGTTATTAAGGGAAAGGAAATATTGATGAAACATTGATTATGGGGAACTTGAGCATAGGCATCCATTGAGAGAAATCTTGGAGGAGAACTATGTGTGACTTTGACCCGTTTGGAAGCGGGAACTTAGGCGGTCCTTGGGTGAAGGATACCTTAGTGACCTCAAGTCTGTAGGAGTAGGGTCTAGGGAGGATAACTCCAAGGTTCGGGGTTGTTCCTAACTTGTCGATCTTTCATCTTTAGTAGGCTTCAGATGAGGTTGAATAGACATTACAAGATTATGGAAGAGTTAAGAAAGCCTTAACTCGTACTTAATATATATCATGTTTTTGAGTGATGAGTTGATAAAGTGAAATGGTAGACCATAGTCAATTTGTTTATCTATTGAGCAAAGACCATCTTCTGTTGGATCCAAGTGAAATTTAATCCTAGCCCAATACGACTTTATACATATACTCCTAGACCTATCTTGATTATGATCTACTTGTTTTGGATTAGGAACCTCTCTTCCAGTTATAGTGCTAAGACAAGTACAAGTGCTGACTTTTACGACAATGGATAGAGTTTGGACCCTACAAGGGCATAGGTAGAGGATTGTGTTCCTCTAGCACATAGACTAGTCCTCTCTATCTGAGGTGATCACCAAAGAATAAATCGTATGTCCCGCATAAGATAAGCTTATCTACTCTAGATTGACAGTAGTAAAGGAGCATACTATGTTGGTAGACTGTCAGTCGTACCACCTAGTTAGCGGATGGTTACCACCAGTTGCATGCAGGTGAGGGATACCCCATATTGATCTAGGGTATTGGGCAAATTCCGTCGGGAGCATGTAGGCCCGGGGGGCAGTTGCATACTGGCGATGGATGCCCTTGTTGCTTAGCCGTTCGATGGACTGTAGCGAAGAGAATTTCTAATGAAGAATAGGTAGATAATAATTGGATCAATCTCATTGTATAATTTTGGGCATATCTTGATGTGGAAATGGTATACTTGGCTTGTTAGGATGAGGATAGACACTTGGTGTAGTATGGGATACATCGAACCTTGTTCCCACTTGCTTGTTGGTGCAAAAGACTGAACAAAAGAATGTGTCCCATAGTGTAGTGCGCAATGCACTGACATTTCTTTTATCTGGGATGCACTATGGGCAAGTGGTAGCTAGTTGTTATGGATGTGTGAGATCCTCACTATGTAAATATTAGTCACTATATACGAGAGATGTATATTGAAGCTAGTCCCTATGAATATGTGACATATGCTAGAGCTAGTCACTTTGTATATGCGACGTAAGCCAGAGCTAGTTATCATGTGTGTGATGTGTATGAGCTAGTCACCATGTGTTAATGGGAAGTGTGCTCAAATCACTCTTTATGGAATTGGAAATTTTGGAAGGGTATTGTTGTGACCTTTTCACACATCGCCCCATTGCTAACAGGGACCCCCTTTTTTCCTACTTTCTGCGTTGTTAGGTTAGGGTTTTGGCTGCTTAGTGGGCAATTTTGTGTTTCCCATCCCCGAGTCTCGGAGTTTTGATCATGCCTAGTACCGTTTAGGGTTTTTGAAGTTATAGGATCAAGTTGCAAACGTTGATATTTTAATGATCCTAAATTTTGTCTAAGTGTTGATCTTTTGAGTGTTAACGTGTTTTTAAACACGCGCATCAGTGATTTTAAAGTGCCAAGGTATTCCCAGACCTTTTGGAGTTGTTTTCTCGCTCCTAAGGTATTATTTAAATTGATCTCGCACTTTATCCCGATAATTTTCTAGCGTTTCGCTCAATTTTTTGGAAAATTTACCTAAGTCCAGTCTGATTTTGAAGTTTCTAAGTGATTTTGAGTGGTTAAAATGCAAAATTCCCAAGGGAAATCCATATTTCAAGGGTTAGAAGGTCAAAATCCATGCTAGAGGTGCTTTTCCCCTCATATTCCAGACTACCCACCCTTTTCCCCCACTCAAAATCCACACTACACATGGGTTTCCCCTGAAATCCATACTGGCTATGATTTTCCACCACTGTTTATCCATGCCTGGATCGATTTCCCCATGGAAGTGCTAAAATTTGGCTAAGTGTCAGGATTTTTCCAGACTGCCATCGATTTTCCACCAGGAGTGCGGACTATAGTGCGGACAATGTTAAGGATGATTTCATGCCTGGATCGATTATCCACCAGGTTGTTTTGTGACAAGTTAATGCAGATTTTTGTGCAGACTCTCAATCTATACCCAAGTCGATTTTCCACTGAGCATTTTGATGAGTTTTAAGTCTGGATTTTCATCCAGACTGAAAACTCATATTTCCACCAGAGAGTGTTTTTTTGCAAATGAAGTGAATTTGGAGTGTGGATTCCTTGTCCAGACTGCCATCGATTTTCCCCTGGAGTGTTTTATGTGCATTTTGATGAAATTTTGCATGGATTTTTATCCAAGCTAAGATCAGTTTTCCCTTGTGGGGAATTTTTGACGTTTTAAATGATTTTTAATGGGATTTTTTAATCCCAACCCATATCAATTTTCCCCTGGAGGCTCAATTTTGATTTAAATTGAAATATTTAATAAGTGAGCCCCATTTTAATTGTTTTTAAATGATGATTAATGATTATTTAAAGTTTTAAAAACAAAATTAAATAACTTGCGATAAGCATTTAATGATTTTACCCTTCTAGAAGCAAGTTGGTTTTTACCAAACAAGTATATAAGCAAGTGTTTTATGCCACATTGCTTGTGTGGTGAAAGTGAGAGGCAAAAGCAAGTATAAGAGAGGAGTCTCCAGCAATATTTTATTATTAAATCTGCCAGGTGTCTCCATGAAAGGCGATTTTTCTCTCTTATTGGCGAATTTTGGCAAAGTGCTGAAGTGAAGTGTTGGATTGAGGATATCTTTCTTCCGTTTTTTCCAGCTTGGCAATCCTTCCCATTGCTGCCATTGAAGACCATTTTCAGATTTTTTCGATTTTTCCAAGTTTGGCGATTTTTGGTAAAGATGGCGATTTTTGGTGTTTGGTGACTTTGGCAATTTTCTCCTCCATTGCTGCTTGCTGTTTCAGACCTCCATTGTTGCAGATTTGAGCTACATTGAAGACATTTTCAGAATTTCAAAAATTGCGCTATAGCTGGGAAAATTCGATTTTTATTTTGCAAGTACTGGGATCTTACTTTGGTGAATTCCACGCATGTTTGATGCTACCTTTGCCTCCCTACTTGCTGTCATTTGCTTCAGATTTAGACCACCATTGTTGGCTGTACATTCAATTTTCAGACTTAACTTTATTGTCCAGCCAGCTGCAACTTTAGCGATTTACGTTTGGAGAGTATTTGGAGGCATTTTGGAATCATTTTCAGACCATTAGAAGGCTGTCTTAAGGTCTGCAACTGTGTTAATGGCTGCTTGTCCTCAAAAATTTATCTTTTACCAGCCATAACTATGTTTCCAAAATTAATTATTTTCATCATCAAGACTGATTTTTATCAAGTTTGTGCATATTTTTGAAGGATTGCAACATGTTTTTTGAAGTTAATTTATTAGTTGCAGGTTGTCTTCAGATTTGTTGACCTCCATTGTTGACTACGGAAGGTGTCCTTAGACATACCTTGTGTGAAAACACAACCTTTCACACCTTTCCTTAGTCATCGTTGATCCGATATACCCCTTTGCATTTTAGTTTGCATAATTTCTAAGCATAAGGAGGTATTAATGAATTTTATAGAGGGTTTCCATGCCCTAGCGCTAAGTCACCAGGTTCGGCCGAATTTCAACCTTGAAGTTCGAAATTTGCCGAACTTGAAACATTTTATAAAATCCGTAAAAAATTCGATTAAATTCGTATAAAAAATTAGGGATGATGTGTTTGGCGAAAAGTGTTTTTTCCCATGCACTTTTTAGGGTTTCGTCGCGTTTTGTTAATAAATATGGCGGCAAACAAGCAAAGTTTATGTTGAGGCTTGATTTGCAGTTGTGGACGCACCAGTTCCAGTTGCTCGACCTTCAACCACCATTGCAGACCAGTTCCAGTCGCTCGAACTTCGACTGTAGACCGTCGTTGAGACCGATGTTGCCGGCCGCCAAAGCTCGGTTGTTGTAGAGCGACCTTCGACTGCAGACAACCATTGCTACCCGACGTCGCCCACCAGACCGCCATTGCAGACTGACGTTGCTTGCCTCTCCCGAGTCCCGACCTGCACAGGTAGGCTTCTTGTGTTGTTTTTTTAAAATTTTTTTTAGGTTTAATAATATATTAATATTATTATTATATTATACAATATAATATTACAAAAACACATAATACACATTTATTCCTTTATAATATTTATTTATAATGTTTAATAGTTTATAATGTTTAATAGTTTATAATGTTTATAATGTTGTTTAATATTATTATTATATAATTTATAATTTTATATTAAGAGTTTTTATTATATTGTTTAATATTATATTATTTTATTTTAGTTTTTTAGTTGTTTGGTAAAGTTAAAAAAAATTAATACATTTTTATATATATATTTTTTAAAATGGTAGTGTAGTAATTTTATAAAATTTAATAACCAAAAATAAAAACTAGCATTTTTATTTTTTTGTTAAAAAATGAATATATTAAATTATTAATAAATGTTTTATTAAACTTCAATATTTTTTATTTTGAAATAAATGTAATGTTTATTTAGTTTTTTTATTTAAAACTAAAAATGTATTAAATTTTTGTTTTTATGTTTATTAAACAAGAATAGTATTTATTTTGTTTTTGAAAGGTTCAAGCCGAATTTTATACTCTATTTTTAAGAGGTCATTTGTGAAATTGTTAAAACTTAAAAGTATTTCTATTTTGAAAGGTTGAAATAAATGTAGTGTTTATTTTTTTTTTAATTTTTCTTTCCAAACATGCAGAATTTCATTTAATGGCTCCTCCTAAATCAACTTCTGAGGCATGGAAGCATGTGACCCGAAATGGAACTCACTACAAATGTAACCTATGTGAGGGAACTATAATTGGAACTTTAACAAGGCTTAGGGACCACTTCCTTGCTAATATAGGGGGTCTAGGTGGAGGTGTTCAAGCATGTATAGGTGCGACTCTTGAACTTAAAGCTATTCTAGAGAAAGAGTTGGCTGCTTCAACGGTAGGCAAAATGAAGAAGGTACAAAAGAAATAGAGAATTGAAGGAGATATATCTAGATTCACATCTATCATGTCTTCCTCTTCTGTGCAATCCAAACTGATGAGCGTATCAAAACAGAGTGGAACACTGAACAACTTTTGGAAACCAGTAGAGAAACAACAGGTGGATGATGCAATTGCTGATTTGTTTTACACAAGTGCTATTCCATTCAATGTTGCGAGAAATCCACATTTCCGTAATGCAGTTCAAAAAATTGTAGAGTTTGGCAAAGGGTACACACCCCCAGGTTTAGAGGCTATCAGGACAACTCTTTTGCAGAGGTCAAAAGATAGAGTGACTGAAAAATTAGCTGATGTCAAAGCCACTTGGAAGGAAACAGGTTGCACTATATAGAGTGATGGATGGTCAGATATGTGTCAAAGGCCATTGATTAATGTTTTGGTGTCTTGTCCTGAAGGTGTTGTGTTTTTGAAAGTCATTGACACCATGAACCACAAGAAAACTTCAGAGTATATTTTTCAAATATTAGAGGAAGCCATTCTTGAAGTAGGGGTGGAAAATGTGGTTCAAGTGGTAACTGATAGTGCAAAAAATTGTGTGGGTGCTGGGAGGTTGATTGTAGAGAAGTACCCACAGATATAGTGGAGCCCATGTGCAACCCATTGTCTCGATTTGTTGCTTCATGACTTGGCTAAATTCCCATGGGTAAATGAAGCTATTCATAGAGGGAGAGCAATTGCAAATTTCATACGGAATCATCGTCTCACATTGAGTATTTATAGGCAGCATGCATCAAAGGAATTGTTGAGGCCTCGTGAAACAAGATTTGCTTCATATTATATCACTTTGAAAATAGTGGTTGAAGAAAAACCAGCTTTGAGATCTGTTATTTGTTCCAATCAGTGGGAAAGTTTAGTGCTTTCTAAAGGCCCTAAGGGGAAGAACATAGAGCAAATAATCCTAAACAACGATTTCTAGGAAAGTGCAGCAAAAGTTTTGCTTGTATGTGAACCAATTGTTGATGTGCTTCGTATGGTTGATGGTGACACTCCTTGCCTTGGCATGCTTTATGGAAGCATGGACCGGTGTAAGGAATCTATTCAAAAAGCACTAAATAATGAAGAAGCAGAATATATGCAGATATGGGAGACAGTTGATTGCAGATAGAAAATGATGCACACACCTTTACATGCAACAACTTGCTTTTTGGAGCCTAAGTTGTTTTCTATTGATAGAAGGGGTGATAATGAAATCATGGCAGGGCTTTACCAAGCCATTAGCAGGTATGTATCAGATCCAGAAATTGTAGCACTAATCAGAGATCAAAGTTGGCAATACAAGAGAGGAGAAGGGATGTTTGGAGGGGCAGAAGCCAAATATGACTCGCCACGTATGCCTGGATATAGATGGTGGATCGCTTATGGATCATCAGCTCCTGAACTGCAAGAGTTTTTTATTCGAATTTTGAGTCAGGGAGCAAGTTCATCAGCTTGTGAGAGGAACTGGAGTTGCTTTGACCACATCCATTCCAAAAAGAGGAACAAATTGTTGACTGGAAAGTTGGGAGATCTTGTCTGTGTTCGCAGCAATTCGAAATTGCTGATGAACAAATCAGCAAAGAACACTTCTTTAGAACAAACTCTTGAAGGCATAGCAATGCCAGATGCAGATGAGCCTGACATTGCAGATGATGAACTGAGTAGTGATACAGATGATGATGATTTGGCATCCTGTTGACGTGTATTTTGTACACTATCAAACACAGAATAAAATACCCAAGGGTACCTTATCCTCTCTTGAATAAAGCCTCTGATTGCTAAAGATATCGCGGAAAAGGATCAATCAGGATGACTCCAAGGTTCTTCGTTGTAGGATCTCTACGTGTGGATAAGCTCTCTGTGGTATGATGTGATTTGCTGGAATCACAAGGGGACTTACATTTGATGATTGAACGTCTGATCTGCTTTGAATATTGCTGGAACACAGGCTCTTACTAGCTTTGATTTAAAAAAAAAGGAAAAAATATGAGGGCGAGGAAAGGATCTAATCCTAACACTAAGAATGTAAGAGCAATGAATGATCTTTGATGAAATTCTAACTAAGTCTTGTTTTGACATCACAGGAACATCTCCACAAGGTTAGTGCGATCTTCCAAGGAAAGCTTTATGATGTTCAAATCATCACTGCAGGCATAGACACCATCAGGTTGATGCATATCAATGAAGAAGCGATAATTGAAGTTAGGCTTAAGCTGAACGATTCCAGTTGACTACGCAAGGCAAGTCTGCAATCAACAAACTGCTAGTAGTATGGATATACGAATTCCACCATCAATCAAGCACATTTCTTCCACTCATCTAATAACATGAAATCAAATATGAGAAGTATAAAGACCATGCAAATTGTCGAATCGACCCATAAATTTCACCATTTCTTCAATGAAGTTACAAGTCTTTTACAACAACATCTTGGCAACAATCTTTGCCTTCTCTCTCTACTCTACTCTAATTGCTATTCTATCAACTGCTAATCACCTTCTAACTACTCTCTATTCACTAACTCTATTCTATTGCTTTCTATCTATTATCCTTTACAAATGAAGAGCCGAGGCTTATATAGTGCCCTCAATACAATTGGATGGCTTAGATCAATTCGAGATCAATGGCCAAGATTCAATAATGAAAACCCTAATTAGGGTTTGTTACAACCATTACATAACATTTAATGCTCGACCAATGAAATAATTGTATTAATTGGACACATGTCCTCTTTGGAAAAATCGACCAATGGATAGCCGGGGTAGGTACATCGGAGTCTGTGCCATCTCCCATGAGTTAGGTACATTGAATCTGGACATGCTGAGGTGGACCACATTGACTGGAGAAGTGATGACTAGGATGCCACCTCGTCTGACACTTGCATCTTGGTAGATATTCATCTTGATGTTGTTGAGAAGCTAGCTTTAATTAATTCTTCTGAAACTATCTGCTTCTTCAACGAACCCTTTGCTCTGACTCCTTTTGTCTTTGATGTGCAGGATGTTGATGTACCTCGCCTTGGAATGCTGGATTGGAGAAGTCGCCCTTGATGACGCTTGATTGAAGAAGGCCGTCCTTGTCAATGCTAGACTGAAGAAGGTCGCCCTTGTCCTTGCTTGATCTTCTTGGAGGAGACCGTCCTTGATCTGGCTTGATTTTCCCTAAGGAGAGCCTTCTGACTTGTAGATCTTTCGAGCTTGGGAGTCGCCATCTTGATACCTACACAACATTTCACAATTAATAATATATCTTGAAGTGTAGAAATTAGGATTCAAAAGGAAGATTTAAGATTTTAATTAGGAAACTTCATGATAAATCTTGAGTTATCATTTCCTAATTAACTATGCCAAACTTAAAATTTTCAAAATAAAAGTTCAAAATTCAAATCTTCAATAATGGTGTCAAGATGATTTCGCCATACCTCCCCTTGAGTATTAAACTCTAAGAAATGATGCAAAAATAGATGAAATTCGCTAGGCAAAATGTAGATCAAAGCCTTCTCTTGAACAAATTGTGCCTCCTCTAGCTTGGAAAAGAATTCCACCTTCCACTAGCTTCCTCAAGATCTGGAAATTCGCCTTAAAATGTCTTCAAAAAATCTGGAAATTATCCTCCAAACTAGCAAGAAATTCGCCTCTCCAATGGCCTTCAATATGAATTTCGCCCACCTTAGTCTCCACACTTGGTAGAAATTCGCTCCACTCCAACTAGATTTCGCACCTTCAATTAGCTCTCCAAACTGGCACTTGAAAGGATGATTGAATGATTTAAATTGTGAAAAAACACCTCCAATATATAGACCGCTCACCTTCTACTTACCCATGAGGCCGACTTAGCAAATAAAAGGTGAAATAATAAATAAAACCTCAAAAGGAGTAGGCCGACTTGTCAAATAAAGGCAAAATAATGCCTTGTGCGCTCAACTTTTAATTTTTAATTTCACAAAAATTAATTTTAAATGCCTTTATAATAGAAATTTGATTTTTTGAGGCCCAAAATTAATTTATTAAATGCCAATTTAATTAATTTTTTCAAATATTCCAAAGTTAGCAATTTGGCAGCTAATGCGATTTGGAGAATATTAACGCCCAAATATGGTAAAAAATAATGAATGCCCTTAACTTCGCTCTGGTCCCTTGGAGAGGGACAGGAGCACTTTTCTCAATCTAGGCCTTGCATTCCTCATTTTCGCGTTCAAAACTTCATCTAGGCATTTAAAATGGCATTTTTGATTGGAGTCTTGCGTTTAATTCACTTGATCTTTAGAAGGAACATGCCTTAGGACATTTTCCCCCTGGTCCCTCAGTGAGGGACAAGAGCACTTTTTCACTTTTGTCGTTAATCCTTCACCTTTCATTTGTCGATTCTCGTTGTGGAGTAAGCAATGATCTTTTTTGTCCACTCTATGCATGCTTAACTTGTTTTTGCGAGGCAAAATTGATTTTCCAAAGATTTTCGCCTTGGTCCCTTGGAGAGGGACAGGAGCACTTTTAGTATTTTAGGCTAGGATTCTCAAATTTTGAAGTCAAGTCTTTGTTCACCATGCTTTAGAAGATCCTTCCTATCTTGCACAACCTTGCCTTAGCATAATTTCGGAGGGAAATTGTTGATTTCATAAAAATCGCCTTGGTCCTTTAGTGAGGGATAGGAGCACTTTTGAGTCCATTGCACAAATTCTTGATCACATCAACCTTCAAATTACCCTCCAGGCGTAGAATATCATTCCCCACTCCTTCTTGAGTCCTGGAAACAAAAATAGCATTTCAAAATGTAAGGTAAATGGGCACATTTGGAAATTTCGCCCTGGTCCCTTGGAGAGGGACAGGAGCACTTTTGCCAATTGTCATCAAATTTTGCAAATCTTGCATCTCAATTCCACCTCGAAGCATCTTAAACATCATTTCAAACTTGCGCCTTGGCCAGACTTGTCCAAATTTGGAGAGAAAAGCTAGATAGCATGTTTTTTGCCCTGGTCCCTTGGAGAGGGACAGGAGCACTTTTGCAATTTCAAGCTTATCCGTCCTTTGCTAGCTTTCCAAATTATCTTCAATGGGCTAATCATGTTTTCTTCCATTCATTTCAATCACAAACTTGCCTTGTCTTTGCAAGAAATTTGCACTTTTTAGAAAATCACTCTCGACCCTTGGAGAGGGACAGGAGCACTTTTTGGAAAATCGCTTTGGACCCTTGGAGAGGGATAGGAGCACTTTTTCCATCTTGGCATACTTCTTTGTTCTTTAAACCTCTCAATTGCGTCTAAGGCATAAAACATCATTCGTCCTTCCCATCCAAGTCCAGTTTTGCCATAAAATATCAAACAAAGAGGAGAAACTTGAAAAAGACGCCATGGTCCTTCAGTGAGGGACCAGAGCACTTTTTGTCACTTGGGTTGATTTACTCCTTTGTAGACCACTTAAATTATATTCAATGGACAAAACATGCCTCCCTTGACCTCTTCAAATCGTAAAATTGTCTTGATTGTGCAAAAATAGTGCAAATTTGAAAATCAAGCTCCGGTCCTTCAGTGAGGGACAGGAGCACTTTTTGCCTTCTAAGCCAAATTGTCTCACTTTTCATCTCGAAATTTTTTTTGCTAGGGAAGATTTCATCTTACTTCACGCTATGAATAAAAGTTAATGTCCAAAAAAGGTCTAAAATTGTGCATATAAAGAAAATTGCTCTGGTCCTTCAGCGAGGGACCAGAGCACTTTTGACCTTCTAGGCAAAAACTTCATCATTTCTTTGTTTTTAATCAAGTCAGGATGCTTTATCATGTTCATTTTGCCGTCCACCATGCCTTTGATGTTTCAATTTGACCAAACATGGCCAGGAATGACTTAAATAAGCTTTTTCGCCCTGGACCCTTGGTGAGGGACAGGAGCGCTTCGCCTTGGTCCCTTGGAGAGGGACAGGAGCGAAATGCGCTCTGGATCCTCAGTGAAGGACAGGAGCGCTTTTTGACTTTTTGAACTCTCTGACAGGATAATTTTTATGGAATATAACATTTAAGTATAAGAAAGTTATATTCCATATATACTTTCAGGATGTTTGAGAGTGGTTTCAGACCTCCAGGAGTTATATTGCAAAATCTAATTTTTGGAGGTTTTTCAGTCTCCAGACTTAGTCAAATTTCAGGATTAGGACATTCCAGACTTAGTCAAATTTCAGGATCAGGACTTCACTCCAGCAGGACCTGCTATCCTATTGATCTCCCCGACAGCACTCAAAAATGCAAAGGCCAACTGACAAAACCCTAAAAGACCTAAAAACAAACCCTAAAAAGCAAAAAAGCAAGGGTCTACATTTGCAATGGGGCGATTTGTGAAAACGTCACAACACATCCCAGCCAAGTGCTCTTGACGACTTAGAGTTATTTTAAAGTTCTAAAGTCTTTGACTGTTATTGTACCTTTTTGACAAAAGAACATCTTTGCAATCGTGAAAGCATATGTTTCCTATGGTTTATATTTTATAAATGTGTCATCTTTTTGTAATGATTTCAAATCTATTTATCAATGTTAAACTATTTAGGCAATTTTATAGATATATTACATATATTTATTAAAAATTTAAAAAAATTACATATGGCGAATTTAATTCGAATTTTATTCATTTCAAATTTTTTCCTCATCGAACTTCATTCGAATTTCAAAGTTGTCGAACTTTGAATTCGAATTCGAACCTGGTAACTTAGCCCTAGCATTGTCATACTTTGAATCTAATTGTCAAATTCTACAAAGAGTATGGATTATTTTCCTGACTTCATGCTCTGATTAGCTAAAATCTTTAGAAAGCCAGGAATTTTATCAAGAGCATTATTTATTTCCCTAAGTCTAACTTCAAGCTTTGTACAGGTACGATGTCGAAGTCCGGATTTAAGGAAAGGAAGGAACTACTGAAGATGTTGGAGACTGGATTCTGTCCAGAACTCAAGATTTCATCCAGATGGAAGGAGATCACAGATACAAACATGCATTTCCTAGACTTGGATCAGATTCGACAGTGGATGTTCGGAGTCGGAAATCAAGTTCCTTCCCCAGCATATGCGAACATTATGAAGAGTGGTATTTTCATGCTACTGGATTTCCACAGTCCATACAGTGCAGTGAGCTTATCCTGGAGTGTGCACGATGTTATGATCCGCTCACACGAATGATCAAAACTCCTAAGGGCGTTGTCATTGCCTACCTTGCTGAGGATGCTATTGCTGAGGTGTTCGGAATTCCACGCGGAACAAATATGAAGGATGTGACCAAGGATGAATATACAGAAAGATACAAAAGAAGATGGGTGTATGCAAGAATATGATAAACAAAGAGTGGATGATTGAACCTAGGTCTCATCATTCCAAGGCTCCCAAGAAACTCATGTGCATAGACTTCAAAGAGGAGTATAGCGACTTAATATTTCTACTCAACAGAGTGATGGGGATGCCACAAAGAGCAATATTCGATGGATGGATGTTCTATTTCATCCAGGATTGTCTTAGAGGAACATTAGTAAATTGGTCTAAGATTATAAGTGACAATCTGGACTTTCAGCTGAGGAATGTAGAGTGGTCCAAGTCATTTGCCATGACTTCTTACCTAGTATACCTGCTTGCACAGTTTGTTTCATATAGAGGATTGATATGCAAAGGTGAAGTCGGGAATGGGCAAGGACAATTCAGGAGTCATGAATGCTACCCCCAGCTGAGCATGTATAGAATTGAAGACTATAATAGGGTGAATGATGCATTCACTATGTACATCACACGGATGCTACAAGGCGGAATCCACAGAAGATTGTCCAAGGAGGCAACAAAGCTAATAGAAAAATATGGATTGTGGTATATTCAGTTTCCCACTTTCACGTACCTTAGGATTCATGGGTTTCAATCTGAACCCTACAGACTTCCTAGGTATTCGACTGACAGAATGATCTTGTTGGAAGTGGTGAGACAACTTCTAGAGTTTGATGCCATTCAAAGAGAGAAGCATAGGACAGGCATGACATTCCCTATTTCAGTTGGGAAGACGTCAGAGGTTTGTCAGTCTGCCATAGCCGCTAGCACTGCGAGTGAGGAGCTTGCATTCTATCGATTTGCTACATATAAGAAAAGAGAAAGATTTGATCCAAATAAGAAAGTAGGAAGGATCAGGGGAGAGAAGTTCATTCACAAAGTTGACATAGAAGATTATTGGGCCAACCTGATGGATGAGCAAGCAGTGAAGAGAAGAATGTGGTTCAGAATGTTAGTGGATTTCATGAGGAAGTGTGGACTTTTCCTCATTCCTGATCAAGTGTTAGATAACAGAGATCACATGCATCCATAGTATGAGAGTGAAATGAAGAAGGCAATCCTATTGCCTAATTGGTCAGAGTCAAAAGAGATTGACTTGAATGTATTGATGAGAGAGGTCTTGAGTTTCTCTCGTGCATGGGTAGATATACAAATGAATAAGTTAGTTGATATGGGTGTTCCCTTCACTTATGAAAGTATGAAGCTGGAAGAGTCTACTTCCGAGGATGATCAAAGTACTATCAGTGATGTCAGGATTCATGTAGACGAAGAGAGTCAAGCTCCCAAGAGAAGGAAGAACACGCCAGGAGAAGTCAAGGCTAGAGGGAAGAAGACTGAGGAGGTGAAAAAGAAACAAAAGACTATCATTCCTCCACCTATCATTCCTTCACAAGGAGAGTCAGCAATGTTCCAACACAGTGATACTACCAGGGAATATTCAGGAGTTACATGGCATAGAGACATCTACACCTCCAAATGAGAATGATGATTAGTCGGGATCCCCTACTGTCCTTTTGGAAGTTAGTTTGGGAAATGAGGTATACGATTGGACCAGGAATAATCCTGATGATGATGATGTTATCTTGGCATTGAGAGGACTTGATCGAGAAATGTGTCTCGCTGATGGTATGGAGATGGCCGCTATTCCTGAATGGCTGATGAGAAGTATGGAGAAAAGTAAACAAATGATAGAGGTACAACCTATTGATGACATTGATGACTACCTAGCTAGGAGTGCTAAGGAGAAGGAACCCAAGAGAGCAAAGATTCTGTCGCACATAGCTAGAGATGAGACAAGAATGCGGATTGCGCAGATTGTTGTTCCTATTTGTTGATGCGTCTTTTGTACACGACCAAACACAGAATCAAATACTTAAAGGTACCTTATCCTCTCTTGAATAAAGCTTCCCCGAATAGAGAAGATTTCGTAGAAGGATCAATCGGAGCTACTCCAAGGTTCTTATATGTAGGTCCTCTACTTGTGGATAAGCACCAGTGTTCATTGTGTTTGCTGTTTTATCAAGGGGCCTTATGTACTTTCTAAGAAAGCTAGTTCTTGCAACTACTTTTCAATGAGGAAACTGGATTTTCCTAATACTAACTGATATTTCAAAAAAGGCAAAAGATAGGGGATTCGAGAGGGCTATGTTAAACTAGGCCTAAGAATGACTAAATGGAGAGTGATCTTGGTGAAACTCTACCAATCTCAATATTGCCAAAAAAACAACTCTACTGAAATTGATGCGATCTTCTAAGGGAATTCAATGATTTTTGAATCATTAATGAACATAGATACGATCAATTGGATACATATCGATATTCAAATAATGATTGAACTCTATACAATTTCAATATCTCCAGTTGACCACACAGGGCACACTTACAATCAGTGAGAGGCTAGTGGTTTGGACTATGAGCTTCACTAAATGATCAACCACAACATTTATCACTCAATATAACTCTAACATCTAAATACTATCTTCAATAAGAGCGATTCAAGAAGATGAACAACCATGTAAGAAGCCACAAAGATTGCAATAAACTACCATAACTTCAATATTTCATTGATCTCATAGCAAAATAAAACAACAATTGTTCAACTTTCTCTCTTCACCAAATTTGTATAACTACTCTTCTTCTCTGCTGCTAATAAACTTATTCCTCTGAACTCTTTTTCTAACTCCTAAAAATGAATTGAGTGAGGGCTTATATAACCTTCTCAAATACAATGAATGGCCTAGATTTAAAGAAGATCAAGGGTTGAGATTTTGACACCTAAACCCTAATTAGGGTTTGCCACAAAATAACCCTAATCAGATAAGCATTATCATAACATAGCCAATAGAAATTGGCACAAATAACGAGGAAACATGGTCCAATAGGAATTGAATTGCCACATCATTTCATAACAACTTTTCATCTAGAATTTTGTTCCCTTTTCCATGTTCTTTTCTGGCATATTCAATGAATCTAGATGTAATCCCTTCGATCTCTGCAATGGGAATCTTAGGCAGGTTCTTCATTCGCTCTTCCAAGTGAAGGACCTCATCAAAGGCCGAAAGAAGAGTCATCTCCCATCCATGCTCCAACTCTTTTGTCTTCTCAATCAGGAACACAGTAGTATACATCTGATCTCGTTGCTCTTCTGTGATTATGTCTTCCTCTCTACAAGAGATGACTTTGATCCTGTCCTCCAATTCTTGGACGTCCACATCTGTTTCAATCTCTATCCTTCTATCAAGGATTGCACATAATACATCAAACACCTTATCCTGAATAGGATGGATAGTGTCCTCAATTTGGCTGCACCTACTATTGATGTCCTTGAATTGAACTTCTTTCATTTGGAGCAAAGTTGACCATTGTAGGATATTATGGGTTTCACCATCAATTATCCTCTCTTGTGCTAAAACCTGTCTTGATGTCCTTCTTACCACTTGCAATACTGGGATGACAATGTCTCTAGTGTGAGTGAATGCATCAACAGTTACCACTAGATTATGAATGATCTCAAGGACTTGGATAGCTTTGTGGACTGTCTTCATCATTCTTGCTACAAATTCCTTGGCTACCTTGTAAGATCCATCAATCCACGTATTCATGAGTTGGGCCAAATTCTTCATCTTGTCTGCTTGATTTATTGACTCAGGAGGGAGTGCCTGGAAGGGTGAGACTGCTGGATCCTGTCGCCTTAACGACTGATTAAGATGGCTAAAATAATTCCTCCAAGCGTTAACCTCCTTTTCCAACCTTTTATTCTTTTCCATTTCTTCCTTTAGTTTATCATTAAATGCTCTCATTGAATCGGTCGCTTCTTCCATGGCTTGCTCGGAGGTAAGTGGACCAAGATCAAATGTCTCTAAATCATATTCTTCTGCCATAATCTCATCATCGTACTTGTCCACTGCTGGTGTAGCTATCTGTATTTTCCTGGATCCTGCATCATCTCTAATTACCTTTGACATCTTTGTAGCCTTCTTCCTTTTAATCTCTTCTTGAGACTTTCCTAGAAGAATTTCCAAATCAAATACTTGCTCTTCATCTTCAACCACGACTACCTTTGTAAGTCTTTCTCTAAGCCAATCTGGAATGGAAGATTTTTTCTCCCTTGTATTTCCTCAGGCAAAGGCCACTCGGCTCTGAAAGGAGATGTTGCTTCATCATCATTCTTTTCTTCTTGTTGCTCATTAGCACCAACTTGGAGAGGAAGAGACTGACTTGATGAGTTCTGAGGTGTTTGTCCTTTGCCTTGTTTATTATTCTGCACTATGGATTCCATAGACTCATCTACTTCATACACCTCTCTTTGATCCTCTCCTTGGCCTATCTCCTTCTCATGTCTAGAAGAAGTACTCGATGGATGATCAGGATTCACCTTTTGTTTTTTCTTGGATGGTTCTCTCTTTTCAGGTCCCTCCTTTCTCTTTGACCCCTTGGAATGAGAAGTGTTCTCACTTACACTCACTTCTCCTTCTTCTGTTCTTGCTTCTAGGCTGAATGTCATGGCTATATTTTGTTCCTTCAATTTTTGATGTTGGACATCTACCCATCTGCGAGTACAACTCAGGACTGGAACCATTAATGCCCTTAAGTCTGCGACTTCTTGCTCATCCCAATCTATCTTCACTTCCTTGTCTTCCTTCTCATAGGAGGAGTGGAGATATCTACCACTGTCCTGTGCTTGATCAGCTACTCTATAAACCTTACATTTCCTGATAAGATCCAAAGGTAATCTAGAGTGCATCTTCCTTTTTACCTCCACATCATCCTGAACATTCATCCAAAAGTCCTCTACTTGAAACACATGCTTGTACTTCTTCCCAACTGTCTCTTCCATATGACCATTAGGATCGAAATTCTCTCTCGAGGCGAAGGATGTGAATGAATACAAAGATAGTTCTTTTTCTGCATCTTCGGCTGCTTGAGAATTAGGACATACTTCAATTGAATTTCCCAGTGAAATAGGTATGGAGATACCATTCCCATGCTTATGTCTTGATGCTTTAGCACAAGCTGCCAACTGTCTAGTCAATTCAAGTAGTATTATTCTATCCGTAGGATACCTTGGCAACATATAAGGAGGTGAAGGACATCCATGGACCCTGATGTAGGTGAATTTAGGAAATTGAATGAACCATGCACCATGTTTCTTCACGAGTTCTTGTGCTTCTAGAGATAGTCTATGGTGGATCCCTCCTTGTAATGTCCTGGTGATATGCATTGTGAAAGTATCGTTGACTAGCTTGTAGTAATTCTTAGGTGGATGATGCAATTGAGCATAAGAATCACATACTCTTATCTCTCCGGGTCCTCTCCCAACAACTCCTCTGTGTGGTAATCCTACATATTCAAAACATCTGGCTAAAGAATATGTAACATATGAACTCATGTGGAATGACTTAGTAGGGACTAGCCTCCTCAACTGCACATCTAGGTTATTGCTAATAATCCTGGCCCAGTTGAACATTCCTTTCCCTTGAACGATCACTTGTATAAAGAAGAACATCCATTTGTCGAAAAAGAAGGCTTGGGAAGCACCTACAATTCGATTGAGCATGGTTATCAAGTCCCTGAATTCCTCTTGGAAATCAATTCTGTGAGGCGTATTGGGTATCTTATTCAAGCGAGGCCTACTCTTGTGTAACCAATTCTTATTGATGAAGTTCAGACAGGTATCAAGGTCATCTTCGTAGATAGACTTGGCTCCTTCTAAGCTTTTGTAGATCATATCCCTCTGTTTTGGAAGATGAAAAGCTTCACTTATAGCTCCTTCTGAGAGATAGGCGAGGACAGTTCCATCTTTGGCTACAATTGCCCTTGAATGTGAATCATAGTGCCTGGTGCATTCGATCATTAGCTCATGACATCTGACTGTGGGAGGGAAGCCTGCGGCCTTGATGATGCCACTCTCAATTATCTTCTTGGCTATGGGTGATGGCTTGCCGATGTAGGGTGCTTCTTGAAAATTCCTCACATTGAAGTTTCCTAAGTTGGTGTCTCCAATACTGCTCCATTTGGATACGATCCTTGTCTCCAAGTCGTCACTCTTTTGATCTTCTTTAATGAGAGCTTGCCGGGTAGCAGATCCACTTGTCTTGGGGACCGCCATTTGCTACCTACAAAAAGGCCTAAGTTAGGTTTAGGTATAGTACCCTAGATAGGTGATTTGAGACCTTTAAAGAAATAATTGAACCTTAATTTGAAAATAAAATGATAAACCCTTAAAATTATGAAATTTCAAATTGGTACTATGAATCAAACCAGATTATTGAAGACTTAACCTCAAAAAGATTGATATAGAAATTTGAATCAGATCTTCAATACACCTTCAAAAATCTGATTGTACATACCTTATCCTTGATTTCTAGCTATCAACCTGAAAAGATGGGTAAAAAAGGGAGATTGCTGTTGAATTCGCCTTCTTTCCAAGTGATGTTCAAAGGAGTTCAAAAGCTTCAGGTCTGCACCTCAGGTTTGCCCTTGCTGATTCAGACCTTGACCAGCCTTCCTAAATCAGAAATTCGCCTATACCTGCTGCAATTTGCTTCTTCAATTCTGCTCCTCAAATTCGCTTAGGAAGAATGAATGAATGAATGATTAAAGATTCCAAAATACATCTTCCTTTATAGGGCGCTTTCACCCTTTTCCCAAGAGGCCGACTTCTTAAATAAATAAATAAATAAATAAAAATCCATCCCCAAGCTGGCCAACTTACTAATAAAGCTAAAAAGAAATACTTGGGTGCCAAAGAGTGAATGTTTTTTAATTTTAAAGCTCATAGGCCAACTTAGCCAATTTGACAAGTGTTTAATCAAGGTGAATTTGCATTATTTATTCAAAAATGAGGTTTGATGAGCGATTTAAGAGAGGGATAATGTGTCTTGAAGAAATTCACTTGTGAATCCTTTGAAGAGACATAGGTAAACCTAGGAGATGTTGAAGTTTCTTCAAGATTTGATGAAGGCACACTTAGTCTTCATAGTCAATAGAATGTTCATGATGCGAGAAAGGTTTAAACCACCCTCAAGGAGGCTTGCTTGGACATCTCAACTAGCAAAACACTTCTCTTCAAGGAATTTCGCTCTGGACCCTTTGGAAGGGTTAGGAGCGATTTTTGCCATTTTACTACATTTACTTCATCTTTCCATCATTTCACAATCTTGATCTTTAACTTTTCCATGCTCTTGCCATCATGACCTTGCGATTTGCCTTTTACCTAGCTCAAACAAGGTGAAAAAACGAGATTTCAAATGATTTCGCCCTAGACCCTTTGGAAGGGTCAGGAGCGATTTTCATGATTAAGACATCAATCCACCATTTCCTTGCTCCAAATTGCATCCCAAGGCAAAAATATATTAGTCTTCTCTCCACCAAGGCCTAGGAATCCATATCTTGATTTCAAACATGAGCAAATTAGAGGATTTTGAGAATTTCGCTCTGGACCCTTTGGAAGGGTCAGGAGCGAAATTCATACTTTGCTTGTTTTCCTTCACTTTGCTTTATCCTTCTTACTTCATTTTCCCTTGATTCTCACCTTTGGATCCCTCTCTCATGAAGGTAACACTTGTTTGACCCTCAAGAGGGCCTAAAAGGAGAAATTCGCTCCAAACCATGGCCAAGGACAGGACCTATTTAGAATTTTGCTTTGGACCCTTTGGAAGGGTTAGGAGCGAAATTCATGTTCTAGCTCAGAATCTTCACTTCTAGTGATCACAACTCATCCAAATGCATGCTTAGGGACATCTTCAAGCTCAATTCACCTTGGTCAACGTTTGGCCCAACACTAAATTCGAAGAAAAAGGAGATTTTGAGAATTTCGCTCTGGACCCTTTGGAAGGGTCAGGAGCGAAAGTCAAGATTTAGGCTTGATTCTTCATTTCTTTAACTCCAATCTTCATTGCAAGGCAAATATACATCACTCCACGTCCATCTATGCTATAGGAACCAAGGCTTTGACCTCATCCAAGGAGAAAATAGGTGCTTTGAAGAATTTTGCTCTGGACCCTTTGGAAGGGTTAGGAGCAAAATTCATATTTTTGGACAAAATCCTTCATCTCCTTCACTTTCAATCCCTTCCTAAGGCAAGAGTACATTAGTCTACCCCCCACTATGTCCAAGGAACAAGGATTTTGGTCTAAACAAGGAAGAAAATAGTGTCTAGGGAGAATTTCGCTCTGGACCCTTTGGAAGGGTTAGGAGCGAAATTCTTCTTTTAGGGTGATTTCACACTTCTTCTATTCAATTCACCTTCAAACTTGATCAAACCCATCTCTCCTCACCACAATCAAGTGAATTTGCCATCCACTTAGCTCAAAACAAGGTCTTTTCAATGTCTTAGGCAAAATAGAGGGTCAAGTTGAGGATTTCGCTCTGGACCCTTTGGAAGGGTCAGGAGCGAAATTCCTATTTTGGGTTGATTTTCACCACTCCATTGCCTCAATCCACCTTTCAAAAGCAAAACACATCAAAATCTTTCCAAGCATGCCTTAGAAGTAAAAAACTTGGCTATAACAAGGAGGAAGATAGAGGTTATGGGAATTTCGCTCTGGACCCTTTGGAAGGGTCGGGAGCGAAATTCACCCTTAGGCTTAAATCTTGACTTCATCTCACACATTTCCTTCTCCAAACAAGTGCTTTGCCTTCAATAATGCCTGGGAATGAGTTAGTTCCTAGTTTGGGTCAAGGTAGAATGTCTTATGGAGGAATTCGCTTTGGACCCTTTGGAAGGGTCAGGAGTGAAATTCCTATTCTAGGCTTAATTCACCTTGAAATTGACTTGACTCCGCCTTAGACTCAACCTTTTGATGCATTTCCTTCCATATCCTTGCAAATCAATCCAACCAACCAATGACTTAGGTGAAATCTTAGGTCCTTTGTGAAATTTCGCTCTGGACCCTTTGTAAGGGTCAGGAGAGAAATTCATGATTAGCTCAAGTTTCTTGACCTTTTCCACTCATCATGCTTTAGACTTATCTTCTTGAATCCTCTCCTTGCCATTCAAGTCCATTATTTGATGTCCTTAATGAAGAAATAAGCAATAAGGAGGATTTCGCTCTAGACCCTTTGGAAGGGTTAGGAGCGAAATTTGCAATCATGTCCAAATTCCTCACTTTTCATCACTTCTCCTTGTTGCAAACATCAATGCTCTTTTCATACCACCATAAGGACAAGGTTCTTATGCAAATTAGGACCAGGAAAGAAGATCCAAGGAAATTCGCTCTGGACCCTTTGGAAGGGTCAGAACCGAAATTGGTGAATTTGCCTTAGACACTACTCAAACATTGAAAGTTTTCCCTCAATCTCATTGATCATACCTCTAATAAACCACCTTGAAGAGTTCCTGGCTCAAAATCTTGGATTACAAAGACATCTTAGCCATTTCGCCCAAGTACCCTTGCAAGGACAGGACCTATCCTAGAATTTCGCTCTAGACCCTTTGGAAGGGTTAGGAGCGAAATTCAAGTTTTGGCTTACATCCTTAACCTTTTCTTCAAATTTTCAAGCCAACTCCTTATAATTACATCTCTCCAAGCTTGCTCATGCTAGCATTCGCCTTTCAAGCCTATACTTTGATCACTGGCTTCATTCAATTGACTCCGACTCGACAAAAGACAAGACTCAGGCCTAAAAACTTACAACCTTGACCCATCTTGACTCAAACCTTTCAACCTCTTCGCAAAATATATACACTTTCCATCTTTCAAAGGCAAGATCCCTCGAAAATTACATTAGGGCTCTAGGCATAAAACAAATTACTTTCCCAAGCCGAGGTCTATTTGGCTTCCAAAGGAACCCTAGGCAGGCTCTGCGAGCCAAACCTTAACCTACCTAGCCTAGGCGACCACCAACTCACTCAAAACACCTAGCAAGCAGAGAAAACTAAGCTAAGAGAAAGCAATACACTTAAAAGAGAGGGGGGCCCCATTTTGATGGTGCGATGTGTGAAATGGTCACAACACTATTGGAGGCGTGACAACGGACATTGCTACTCCTATGGATTTCCAGATCACTTCAGTTGCCCTTGGTCGTACATCCAGAGAGCAAGAATTTCAGGAGTTTGGTGAAAACCTCAAGGCAATCAATGCAAGGTTAGACAGAGAGATTGCGGAGAAAGAAAGGTACAGAGAAGAAAATATCAGACTTAGAGAGTATATTGCAGGGATAAGGCGTGAAAATCCCACCCTTATTTCCCCTATTGCAGTTGACCATGGAATACATTCACACTGCGAGGCAGCGAGAGATACACTCTCGGAGGTGGAAAAGTGGATTGAGAGTACAAGAAAGGAGGCAGATGATTTCCTTGCTCAGTTTGTCCATGAATATGATAGGACAACAGGGCTCGTATTTAGAATCTAGTATTTGGAGGGAGTTTGGGAAGAATTCTGGCCTATTCAAGAGAAGACTATTCCACGCCTCCAGGCTTTGAAGAAGATTCCTAATTCCACCTTGGTCAGCGAGAACATTGTGCACAGTGGAGACAGATACAATTTCCATGGCTGGTATTGTTCATTAGCCGTGAAGAAATCAACTTATGAGAATGCCTAGTCGAGTTGTATGGAGATGGAGGAATTGATTCAGGACATTCAAATGAAGATCCTTGCCTCGATTGAGGAATTATTGGGTGTTGATGTTAGTGATGCTAGTGGTTTACACTTAGCCGAATTAAGAGACAAGATGAAATTTATGTATTTTTGCCAGTTGGACTCTTTGAAGAAGAGTCAGATAGATGACTTGGTCTCTTTGTTGATTCATGTTCATAGTTCACAGAAGCTCATGCCAGATTGGGAGAACACTTTGGATGCTTGCTCGAATTCACTGGACGTGATTGATTTACAACAGGATACCTTACCTAGCATTTCCATGGAGGAGTTAGATTCAGTATTGGCTAGATTCTTGGAGTATGCTAGGAGAGAGAGAGATGCAGGGAAGAATTTTCTAGAAGATTCCCTATTTGATGACTAGGTATCTTTTTATTGGGCCATATGTAGGTGGCGCCATTTTTGATGTAAACCCTAATTAGGGCAATTCTAGGGTTTTGTTGGCATGATCTCGGCCGTTGATCTTGGATCAATCTGGGCCATCCATTTTGTAAGAGACTCTATATATGCCTCCTTGTCTCTCATTTGTAAGAGTTTTTGTAGAATTGTTGGTATATGCTGCAGCTATTTGAATCTAAATCATTGTTCAATTGTTGGTGATTTTTCTCTTCAAGTGTTGTGTTTGCATTCATGGTTCTCAATTCCTCCAAGTTAGATTAGAATTTATTTTCATGTATGTTAGATTGAGTGAAAGATTTGTTGAATTTATTTGTGTGGAATCCTTAATCCATACCACTAGCCTCTTGCCGTTGGTAAGTGCGCTTTGTGTGGTCAACTAGAAATTTGAGTAAACTTAACTTCAACTATTACGCATCCCTTGACAAGCATCAACTTGGATGGTGTCAACGTTTGATGGTAATAGCCTGAAAATCCTTAAGTATACCTTAGACGATTGCACTAAGCTTGTGTCAATACCTGTTTGTGAGACCTTGCCTAGTTTGATTCCACTAGATTTATTCATCATTTCCTACATTCCTAGGCTTAGAATAGATTTCCTGAACCCTATTCCTTTTGCCCATTTTTCAGTAAGAAGTAAATTCAGAGCCATATTGATAAATCTTAAGTTGTCAGCACACCTGCTCCGCATCTTCATGATAATCCAAACATTTGCGTAAGTCCCCAAGTGAACACATCAATTCACATCGACCATTCAGTTACCCACTTGTCAAGACCTGACATGTAGAAACCTTGGAATCATTTTAGTTGATCTCATTCTTAGCATCTAAGGTGATTTTGTTCAAGAGAGGGTAAATTACCTTGGTATTTTATTGTGAAATGTTATGTGCATAAAAAACACATCAACAGGTATGACCCCAATGCAATTGTGTATGTATGCACACTATTTGAACGCAAGTAGATATTGCTTTATTATTGTTGGGCAAATTTTCAATAAATGGTCTTGGTTTAAGGATAGATAAAAGATCTCGTACGAGAGGAGAGAATGAACTCCCTCTAAACTTCAAGGGAGAATTGTAAAGCCTTTGACTTCCCTCGAAGGGATACGTAGGTAGGGTCATTGAGAATGAATCCTCAAGGCTTAGGTCTAGGTCTAATAGGGATCTTGACTTTAAGAGCTTACCACTTTTAAGTGAAAGCATAAGTGGTGGTGTAGAATTGTCATCACTAAGGTGATTGAAGAAATTATGAAGTCAACACTTCTATGATAGAACAAGAAGCTTGGTTGATTAAGTTAGTACTTGTGAAATTAAAAAAAAAATAGTAGCAACCAAGGGGGGGGTTTTACAACTACCTGGAGAATTTCTTGGTGATTTCATTCAGAGGCCATAGTTGTGCTCATTGGAGAAGATCTACATTTCATTTTGCAAAGTTTATTGAATATCTAATTGGTAGAGGTCGATGTGGAAGTTGATTTGGAGGATTTTGCTGTTGTTTATTGCTGGCTACACCTCTTTAATGCTGGTCGTACTTTCTCATGCCAACCACACCATTTCAAGAGCTTGGACGTGAGCGTTTTATGGCAGAAGATTGGTCTTTGAGGGTTTAAATCTGCATTCTTGGTGTTTATTATTTGCTATTAATTAGTTTAACACCCAGTCATACCATTTGTGAATCATTTGGTGAAGTTCCTAGGGTTTCTAGACATTGTATTTGTTGATCATTGCTGTAGCAGACCTTTATTTCATCAAATCAGCAAGTGGTTATGTTATTTTTAGATATGTAATATCATTTTATGATCTAGGTTGCTCTCACATTTGATAAATTTTGTAAAATTAGATCAGAAATTAACTCTGGAATTTTCAGCTACTTGTATTTTTGAGTTTCTTTAATTTTCTGAGTAGTTCACCTATTATAAAATACTTCATTATCTGCACTTTAATTGGCAACTCAAATCAGTGCAAAATCACTCAAATACTCAAAAAAAAAACAAAAAAACAAAGGCAAAACATGGTTGTATATTACAGTGGTACCAAAGCAATGTATCTTGGCATGTTGGAGGGTACGTATGAAAAAATAGTGATATGTTAGGGTTTGATTAGCCACCTTTTACACACCATTGTAACACACATAGAAATAGGTCACCGTCAAACACAATTTTGGTTGCAGAAGAACAGAGGGCAGAAGAAGAATAGAGAGCAACAAATGTATAAACTACATAAAATATGGGTGATAAGAATACTATAAATCAGGGAGAAGAGAGGTTTTTGAATTTGCTAGATGCATTGGTTAGTGGGCAACAAGCGGCGGAACAAAGGATCCAACAAAATAATCAGCGTTTGGAGTTATTAAGAGAAATGGTGACTTGTCAAATGGGGATTAATATTGGTGCAAACACTAATGGAGGCAACAATGGAGGCAATAATGGCTAGGGAGAGAACTCAATACATGGTGGAGTCCCAAATCAGCAAACTAGAACCATCAGTTCAAGGCCTCTTATGCGACCATTCCACCTATGTCACCAACACTAGTTGATAATGAGCCTGAGATAACAGATTTGTAGGATCAATTTAGACATGATTGGGAGAGTGGAGATCTCGAGTTGCAAGCTGCTATATCATTGAGGGACTGACTACATTGATGTCAGAATGAAACATAGACCCCGCACTAGTGATAGAACACAAAACTTTGATCTATGGAAGAAGGTGGGGAAATTGATTCTTCATTATTATGATTGTTTGAGGAAGACTACAACTAGAGCTTGGGTCCAAAAGGTAGATACCTATTTTCAGCTTAATCCTATGCTAGAGGAAGAGGCCATTAAATATGCAGCTATACATCTTGATGGCATTGCACATGAGTGGTGGCATCATGGGATGATCATCACAGGGCATGATAAGATTCCTTATGCAAATTTTACAAAGAGGTTGATTGAAAGATCTGATAAGAAGGATCCAGAGCCACATTTCAAAGAGTTGGCACGATTGAAACAGAGGCTTGTAGTGCTAGTCACTGATATTTCAGAAAGAAGACTCATGGTACTTTTTATGGATGGGTTGACAGATCCATTGGGAGGTTGGATTAAGGCTCTCAATCCACCTACTCTACAAGAAGCCATCAAAAAGGCTAGAGACATGGAGGCTTCTACTTCTAAGAGTAAATTTCAGTATAAGGGATTCCCTCATAAGAGGATAGGGACAAGAAACAATTCCAAAGGGAATCATATCAGCCTAAGAATGATTCAAACAAGTTGGATAGTGAGCAACTAAATGACCTTGGAAGGAGGAAATTATGCTTCCATCGTAGGGAGCCTTGGGATCTCTCACATAAATGTAGTATGAAGGCAAAGGCTAAGTAGTTGGAGTATTTTTTGTTGAGGAATCTGCATCTTAAAAATCAGATCAGCAATCTGATTCAAAGAGTAGTGAAGAAGAAAATACACTAGATGAAGAGTCCAAGGATGATAGGACCATTGCACAACTTATTAGTGCCCAAAAGGTAGTCACTTTCAAAGTAAGAGGTGTAATACAAGGGCAGTGAGTAGTTTCTTTGATAGATAAAGGAGCGACACATAATTTCATTGATGAAAGGTATATAGCTAAGAGGGGATTGCAAACTGAAGAACACAATGGATTTAGGGTGATAGTAGCTAGTGGGCACAAGCTTCCTTGCACTCGTAAGATTACCAATCTAAGGATGCGGTTTGGTGATTATGAGTTGAATGATGAATTCTATGTGGTGGACATGGGAGACAATGATGTTACTCTTGGCATGACTTGGATGTTGTCACTTGTAGAGTTCTCTTTCAACTTGTAGAAGTTGGAAATGAGGTTCATGCATTGAGTTAGGAAAGTGGTGCTTAGAGGACTTTCAGATGGAGGACCTAGAGTGGTGTCACTTGTTGGCGGCAATATTGTACAGGGAAATAAAACTAGTTAATTAAGTTGTAATTGTGTTGGTTAGTTGGCAACTGAGGGGTGGCAGTTGCGGTGCGACGGTTGGCGCTCGCACCCCCTCGGCATCTTTATATACTTCCAAATGTAACTTGTGGACAACAACGAATTATGAATAGAATAATATATCTGATACTTGTCTGATATTTATGGCATTGTTCTGCATTACGTACTTTATGCTTTAAGTATTCACCCGAGAGGGGAAACATTTGGCACCGTTGCCTAGACGTACTCGGGAACGGAAGACGCGGATGGTGCACGGACACGATGGGCCTACCCGTTGGTGAAATAAACCCAGAGGCCGACGACGTGCGAACAGAACTTTACACAGGAGAAGACACGGCAACGAGAGAATTTTCAATTTTGCTCCCGGTAGCCATCCAGACCTACGTCCGATGAGAGGCGATGGAGGCGGAAATCCCACCAAGTGCCGTGTGGACAGCATTGGAGGTGCGGGATGGCGCCAGACCAAGAAGGAATTGAACCTTGAATCTTCTATATTCAAATAAAAGTGTCATTGAGACGAGTTGTATCTAAGGAAATGTATTGCGAATTATGGAAATGTACGGCAATTAATGCCCAATCTATTGAATAAAGATAGAAAAAAAAAACAAAAACAGAAACGAACGAGTGGGAGGTCGCGCAAAGGGCCTTGATTCTGGAGCAGCAAGTAGAATGAAGGCATAGGCTAAGGCAGCTTGCCGAGGGATGACCGGCCGAGGGGTTGCTCGAAGGGAACCCAAGAGGTGTCACGGAGGTTGCGGAGGCAAAGATAGACGGAGAGAAGTACACTCTCTAAATTGTCGTAGGGTTGCCCGAAGGGAACCTAGGAGTCACGGAGGGTGCCGAAGGCGACCTCTACAGTTCGCCTGAATACCACCACCGTAGGGTAAGAAGTCGCGAAGAGTTGGTGGAATAAACAAGGCGAAATCTAAACTTGATCGACGCTACCAGAGACCTACTAAAGAATTTGTCCATTTCGGAGGACAACCGGAGGGAGACGATCGAAGGTGACGGTACGGCCGACGGTGCCGAGGGAGCACAAGGGTACCGTACGAGAGGCAATTTGTTCGGTTCGGGGTCAACAACCTTCTCTGGAGGACCCACGAGTGGAGGGTTAGGTGCAGGAGGCGGAGGCGGACCAGGTACAAGCACACAAGGCACTAGAGGAGCGAGACCGAGCGGTGGGATGGCCAATAAACAGAAGTTGCCGAAGTTCAACGGCGAGGGGAAGGAAGATCCTGTCCGCCATTGTCGAACGTGCGAAACCATATGGTCAGCGAACGGTGTTACTGACCAAAATGAATGGCTAACACAGTTCCCAGCCACGTTACGTGGAGTTGCCATAGATTGGTACTCCAATGTGGACAAGCAAAAAGTGGCCACGTGGGCCAACCTACAGAAGGAATTCACGGAGGAGTTTCGGTTGCTCCGTGATGACAATGAAATTGTAACGGAGATATACAGTACCAAACGAGGTACCAAGGAGACAATACGGGCATTCAGCAGGAGGCTCAAGGAATTGCTGGGTAAAATGGAAAGCCAACTGGCAGAGGGATTGAAGAAATGATGGTTCGTTGAAGGATTGAAATCCTCCCTACGAAAAAAGATGAAAATTGTACCCCCGACGTCATATGATGACGCCTATAATAGGGCGATGGACCTAGAGAGCGAATACAAAACGTCAAAGAAGAAGAAAAGTAATAAATATTCATCTGACGATGATGAAGACTCTGACGGGGAAAGCAGCAGTAGTGGCGAATCGAGTAAAAAGGTGCACGCTCTCCAAAAGGACATGGAACGAATGCCGAAAGAATTCAAAGCCATGAAGGGGAGTACAAGTAAGACTGAAGAAAACGACGTGTGGTGTACCGACTGTAGGAGTGACAGACACACCAAGGGGTCCTGCCCCAAGAAGGCTTTCTGCGACATTTGTCAGATTGCGGGACATTTGACAAAGGAATGTCCCTACAATATGAAAACCAGGAGCCAACAAGTTCTCTTCACGCAAGAGCAGCCAGCCGTCGGAACCCAGCAAACCAACACAACGGTATCATCTGGAGGTTACCGGGACAACAAACACGGTGGCGGAAGGAATAGCAACAATAACAATAACGGAAGCCGTATCCAGTATGATGCCAAGGGCCGGCCAATTATCCAATGATCCAGTGCCGAGCCTGCAATCAATGGGGCCACTTTGCCAGGGAATGCACCTCAGAAGAAACTCCACAAAAACTATGCAAATGGTGTGGGCCTGGAGACCACGATGATGGAACTTGCCCAAAGTCAGGAGTGAACCTGCTCAACATTGACAGGGCGGAGGAACGGGTATTGGCAATCACACGGTCGCAGGCGAAGAAGGCCACATACCCGGACCTTCTCACAGAGAAGCAGCGGGCGCTGGAGGCTAAGGCTGAAGTGGCAAAGGAAATGTTGGCACAAGGGAGCACCCAAGAAGCCGTAAGTACTTTCCGCTCTGAGGCGGAGGAAAATATCCTGAAGTAAATGCTGCAGATTGAAGTACCGGTGAAGATGAAGGACCTCCTGGAAACGATGCCGCAATTACGTACGACACTCCTACGTACGGTCCAAGTAACCCCGCATAGTCAGGCGACCCAGAATACAGATGGTTCCGGCAGAACACCTACAGACCCATTGGTCCTGACACTATACAGTGGCCGACACCCGACGGTGGTAGAAATGGGAATAATGGGCACCATTCTGACTGACACTATTGTTGACGGCGGGTCCGGAGTGAATGTGCTTCCGGAAGAAACCTGGAGGCAGCTTGGCAAGCCGACACTATGGCCATCAACCTTCAACTTACTGGGAGTGGATCAACATGGTATCAAACCCCTTGGAACGCTCATGGCGCAACAAGTGACCATCGAGACACAACCATTTGTCCTCGACTTCGTGGTGATTCCGCTCGCCAAGAAAGGATACGACGCCATTCTGGGCAGAGGGTGGTTGGTGGCAGCCAGAGCGAATCACAACTGGAAGCGTAACACGTTGTCAATGGAGAAAACCGGGAGAAAATTTATTATCGACTTGAAAACACAACTTGTGAGTGAAGAACTCGTGTCAGAGTCGGAATCAGACGGCGAGGGCGGAGTTGACGGAGGAAAGTACGAAAGGGAACTGAACGAGGAAGGCGTCCTGGGAATCCAAGGATGTTCTGAGGACGAGACCGATTCCCTTAATGGGCTCTTCCACTGACAAATGGAGGACTACGAGCTGTTGTATGGGTGCAACATGTTGCAGGTTGACGAGGATCGGGACGAGAACGAATTTCCGCCAGCGTACGGGGAATACACCGAAGGGGATGCCCCGGTCAACGAAGTACCAGCACACAGGTTTGACATGACAAAACCAATCCAGTACGAAGAGTCCGTAAAACCTACAAACCTCGGCACGGAAGCAGAGCCAAGGAACATCCTAGTTGGCGACGACTGGAATCCAGTCCTAAAAGCTGCCAACATCACTCAAGAGGATAGAGCGGCTGATTGGGCATGATCAAGTAGAGTGGGTATTGGAGTGTCTCGTCATGCCAACGGTTCTTGAAATTCCAAATCAGCAAAAGAGTAGTTATCATCCAGATGTTCAAAGGTTGCTATCGAAGCATAACAAGGTGTTTGGGAGTATCCCTCATGGAGTTCCTCTTGAGAGGGGAATAGAGCATATCATTGAGTTGGAGGAGGGAGCCAATAATCACCACTCCATATTGACATCCTAAGAGGCATAAGGATGAAATAGAAAACACATTTAAGGAGTTATTGGAGATGGAGCACATAAGACCCAACAAGAGCCCATTCACATAATCAGTAGTTTTGGTGAAGAAAATAGATGGAACAATGCAAATGTGTATTGATTATAGGGCCCTGAATAGAAAAACAATTAAGAACAAGTATCCAATTCCTAGAATAGATGAATTTATTGATGAGTTGCATGGGGCTCGATATTTTTCTAAAATAGATTTTAGGTCAGGGTATCACTAGATTCAAATGAGGAAAGAGGATATCGAGAAGACAACTTTTAGGTTTCATTTTGGGCATTTTGAGTTTTTGGTAATTCCCTTTGGATTGACAAATGCTCTAGCCACTTTCCAAAGTTGTATGAATCAGGTGTTCAAGAAATAGTTGAGAAAATTTGACATCCGGATTTTTAGTAAGACTTTGGAGGAGCACATGCAACATCTTGAGGAGGTATTGAGTATCTTAGAGAGTCAATCTCTATATGTTAAGGAGCCTAAGTGTGACTTTGGGATGACAAAACTTCTCTATATGGGTCACATCATTAGTGCAGAGGGAGTAAGAGTGGACCATGAGAAGATCAAGGCTATTGCTGAATGGCCTACACCTACAAATCTCACACAGCTTAAGGGATTCTATAGAAGCTTTGTCAAAGGCTTTTCACAGACTGCAACACCACTTACAAATTTGACTAAGAAAGGAGCCTTTGAATGGTCTGATTTTGTACAAAATTGTTTTGAGCATTTCAAGCAAGTAATGCATACATGTCTAGTCTTGGCAATACCTAATTTTTCCAAACCTTTTGAATCGGAGTGTGATGCTTCACAAGAGGGTATAGGAGCAATTTTGATGCTAGAGAAGCACCCGATTGCATTTGAGAGAAGTTTAGAGATATGGACAAGAGCTACTGTGTTAGAGAGATGTTGGCCATTATGCATTCCTTGGCCAAATTTAGACCATACCTAGTTGCGGGACAGGTCATCATCAAAATAGACCACAAGAGCATCAAATACTTCATGAACCAAAAGGATCTCAATGATAGGTAGCATAAGTGGGTCAACAGATTGCATGCATATGATTTTGACATTGTTTGTGTCAAGGGAAAAAAAAAAATTGCTAATGCACTTTCTAGAAGACCTCACATATGTTCTTTGACAAAGATTTATGCTAATTGGAGAGAGCTAATTGCAGAAGAGTATGCCAAAGATTCATGGGCAGCAAGAGTTACAGAGGGTGTAACAGCACAAACAAACGAGTACCCTTTCACCGGTTACAAATAATAACATCATACTACAATACGTCAACAATCATAAGGAGAGTTTTTCCAAGATTAAAGATCTACTCATTGTAATCATGGCACAAGTTCATGTATCCTACAAGCAATAACATCTTGAAAGAATATGTACCACTGTATCCTCTACAAGTGCTAACAACATAATACATTTGTCATCAAAGATAAAGAAAAACTAAACACCATCTGAATTTTGATAAGTTCTCAATTCCATTATGAAGGATAGAGAGATTTAGAACAACCAAAGGCTAGCATATGAAGGTACTATCAATGCTACCAAGTCATGCATATCTTAAGAGCACAACAATAAACAAAGTAAAGAAAAATTTGATCTGAAATAAAAGCCATTCACCATTTGGCTAATAAAATTTTCAATTTAACATAACAAGAAATCCAAACCTCTTTTGTCCTTTCTCCATAATTTGAGCAAAGAGAGGGGATTGAGAGAGAGAGAGAGAGCATCACTGGAACAATTTTCCACCCTACCACGAAGCTTTAGGCTTCCCCGTGCTACCCCATGAAGGGAGCCCGACCCATCATGAGGAGTCTAGCATTCCGTGGCCAACATGTGTGAAAACTGTGCATTATGGTGCAACTGACACATGCATCCTATTAATGCCCAAGCAGAAATATCTATGCATATGCCCCTTTACCCATAAAGTGACTCAATTTTAACCCAACAATTCTTGACTAATTATTAGAGTTACTCGCTTTGGCCAAAGCATTTATTTCATTGTTTCTCTCAGGTCTAACCCGGTAGTCACTTAGCACCTTTACACATGTTGTCAATGATTATGTATACTTTGGTTAGCATATCGCCCTAGAATTCAGGGTTTACCCTGAAGTTAATGGGTTCATAGGGTTTCCCTTGTTCAATTTTATCCATTTCCTTATTAATAACAAAGGTACAACCATTAATCACTTAGGTAGGTTCCTTTTTAGTGTTGCTGGAAATTCAAGCTACCGTGTGGAAGATATAGTGCCAAAGATATTACTTTGTATGAAGTTGATCAAGTTCTACATACAAAATTGTTGGTCATTGTTCGTGTTGGAAATAAGCCACACCCTGACCGACGATGGATTGGTCCAAGAGGGGCCAGTAGCTTAGTGGTAGAGCACTCCAGCAGCGTATGGAAGGTCCTAGGTTCGAGTCCTAGCTGGTCCATGTCTCAACATGGTATCAAAGCCAGGTCTAGGCTAGGAGCCCCAAGCACACGAGAGGTGTGGCTTAAGGTGGGGTGTTGGTGTTGGAAATAAGCCACACCTGGACCGACAATGGACTGGTCCAAGAGGGGCCAGTAGCTCAGCGGTAGAGCACTCCAGCAGCGTATGGAAGGTCCTAGGTTCGAGTCCTAGCTGGTCCATGTCTCAACCTGGTATCTGAGCTAGGTCTAGGCTAGGAGCCCCAAGCACACGAGAGGTGTGGCTTAAGGGGGGGTGTTGGTGTTGGAAATAAGCCACACCTGGACCGACGATGGACTCGTCCAAGAGGGGCCAGTAGCTCAGTGGTAGAGAACTCCAACAACGTATGGAAGGTCCTAGGTTCGAGTCCTACCTGGTCCATGTCTCAACATGGATGCAAGCAAGGGGATCAAGTAATACCTTGACCGGTCATGGCTATAGTAAAATCGAACCTGCGGCTTTTCAATTTTGTGTAAAATTCAAGTCAAGAATATATTCAACATCACATTTCTCCAAATGGCCATCACTATTAGATTCGAAGATAGACTCGGAGGAGGCGATGATTTCTCAGCATGGAAGTTCAGAATTAAGATGATTCTAAGAGAAAATAAAGTTGAATCATTTGTAAAAGATGAAACTACAGAACTTGAGACTGAACCTGACAAAGCGACATAGATAGAGGGAAATGAAAAAGCCATCAAAATCATAGTTGATGGGGTTAGGAATAATATTATGCCCATCATAAGGAAACATGAAACGGCCTACAACATGTTCAAAGCACTTGAAGATGCATTCGAGATATCCAATGCAAGTAGAACCTTGGCTTTAAAGAGAGAAATAAATCATATAGCTATGATCAAAGGGGAGTCAGTCAATGCCTACTTCATGCGGATATCAGCCCTAAGGGATGAGCTAGCAACCCTTGGATATGAGATCCAAAGCAAAGAATTAACACTCATTGCTCTAGATGGGTTGCCTATATATGGGAAACGTTTGTCCAAGGCATCAGTGCAAGGGCTAAATATCCAAAGTTTGAAAGGCTAAGGGCAGACTGTCTCCAAGAAGAATCAAGGTTATATAAGAAAGGGATCAAACAAAATAATATAGATGAAGATCTCCAAGTCCTAAATACAAACTCCAATAAGAAAAGCAAGAAGAAACAATTTAGGAAGAGGAAAGGTCGTCAAGGCAAGAATACCTCCCAGAAGGTTCTCTCTCATATTCAATGTTATAGGTGCGACAAATTCGGGCACTATGTTGCTAAATGTCCGGAAAGAGCTAAACAACAAGCCACATTTGCCAAAACTGGAAAATCAAAAGGAGGAGATGACTCCGAGAAGTATGTACTCTACTCGACACTTACAAACCAAGCATCAAACAAGGCTAACTCATGGGTGATCGACAGTGGCTCATCTAGACACATTACATGGTTTAGAGAAGTGCTAGACTCCATGATAGAGGAGAATGATGAGGAAGTGACTATCAGAGATGACTCTACACATCCAGTCAGAGGAATTGGAACCTGCACCATCAAACTGAAGTCAGGCGTATCATTGCAGCTTAAAGGAGTACTATATGTACCAAGCATCAAGAGAAACCTAGTCTCCATCTCAGCACTAGAGGATAATGGGTACAGAGTGACCTTCATGGACAACAGAGTGTTGGCTTGGCCAAGGAATTCATCCGTTAAGAAAGCTAAAACCATTGGTCAAAGACAAGGCTACTTATATGAGCTGTGCACAGAGCCCAACCTAGCGTTAATCCATGAAGTTGCAGATGCTAATGAAGTTTGGCATAGAAGACTAGGTCACTTGAATTTTAGAGCTTTATCATCAATGGGAAACCTTGTCACAGGTCTACCCAAGTTAAAGCAGTATCATTCAGGGGCATGAAAGGGATGTGCCCTAGGTAAAAATACTAAGGGTTCTTTTCAAAATAGTACTAGGAAAACAAGTAATGTTTTAGAATTAGTCCACTCTGATGTATGTGGACCTATGTCTGTACCCTCTTTAGGGGGATTCTTGTATTATGTAATATTTGTTGATGACTACTCTAGGAAAACTTGGATCTACTTTCTGAAATGTAAAGAATTAGAAGAGATCCTTAATAGGTTTAAAGAATTTAAATCACTAATAGAAAACTCCTCAGGAAATAAAGTTAAAACCTTAAGAACTAACAATGGGGGGGAATACACCTCAGATTTGTTTAAAGATTTTTTTTAAAATGTTGGGATTAAGAGGGAGCTTACTATACCTTATAATCCTCAACAAAATGGGGTAGCTGAGAGGAAAAATAGGACAATTGTAGAAGCTGCCAAAGCTATGATCCTATATCAGAACCTCAATACCAATCTTTGGGCAGAAGCAACCAGCACTGCCGTGTATATACAAAATAGATGTCCTCACTCTCATCTTGAAGATAAAACTCCTGAGGAAGCTTTTATTAAAGTAAAGCCAGATATCAGCCGTCTTAGGATATTTGGGTGCCCTGTTTATTTTCATGTACCTAAGGAGAAAAGATCAAAACTAGAGCCTTCTGGAAAAAGGGGAATACTTGTTGGGTATAGTGAAACCTCCAAGGCTTACAGAATCTATATACCTGGTTAGAGGCATATTGAACTTAGTAGGGATGTAATTTTTGAGGAAGACAGCCTTCAAAAGAGCCCAAAGTTCCATGGAACCTGAAGTCCATGTTCCTGCCCCTAGCATAGATGAAGATCCTACCCCTGAGCTTCAAAAGAAGAATCTTGAGGAAAATGAAGGTGAAATACAAAACCCACCTAGAGAAAATCTCAAGAAAAGACCACTATGGGCCACCAAATTTGTAGAAGAAGCTCAAAAGTATGCTGCCCCTTCAGGAACCTTCAGAGAAAGCAAAAAGCCTAACAAATTCACCAACTATGTTGCCCTCATGAATGATCTTTCAAAAGCTGAACCTACCAATGTATCAGATGCACTTAAACATCAAGTATGGAAGAATGCCGTGTCTGAGGAATACCAGTCTATTATGAAAAATGATGTTTGGGAGATTGTTCCTAGGCCAGTTGAAAAATCTGTTGTCTCCTCCAAAGGGCTCTTCAAGATCAAACATGCTGCAGATGGCAGCATTGAGAAACACAAGGCTAGATTTGTAGCCAGAGGGTTCTCACAAAAGGAAGGAATTGATTATGAAGAAACCTTTGCACCTATAGCGAGATATACCTCAGTAAGAGCAGTCTTAGCCATTGTAGCAGCAAAAGGATGGAAAATACATCAGATGGATGTAAAGACAACATTTCTTAATGGAAAGATTGCACAAGAAGTATATCTAGTGCAACCTGAAGGGTTTGAGATTCGTGATGTAGAGTCTCATGTGTGTAAACTCAAGAAAACTCTTTATGGGCTTAAACAGGCTCCCAGGGCCTAGTATGAAAGAATTGACACTTATCTCTCAGGGCTAGGCTTCTCAAAGAATGATGCAAATCCAAATCTCTACTATAAGCAAGACAAAGGTGATATGCTGATATTGATTTTATATGTTGATGATTTGTTAATCACAGGAAAAGATCACCTCATAGATCAGTGTAAGAAAGACCTTGCTAAAGAATTTGACATTAAGGACTTGGGACTCCTTCATTACTTCCTAGGTTTGGAAGTATGGCAGAATTTTGATGGCATTATACTAAACCAGGGTAAGTATACCTTGGACATTTTGAAGAGATTTGGAATGCTAAACTGCAAACCCATGACCTCTCCAATGGAAACAAACCTTCATAAACTTAAGGAAGCAGCAGCAGAATCACAACCCTGAGATCCTACTCTATACAGGCAAATGATTGGGTCTCTGATGTATCTGGTAAATACGAGACTAGATATCTATTATGCAGTTAATGCCTTGAGTCAGTTTATGTGTGAACCAAAGGAGATACACTTGGTAGCAGTAAAACATATCATGAGATATCTAGAAGGTACCCTAAACCTTGGTCTCAAATATGAGAGAGTTGAACTAGATTTACACGGATTCACAGATTCAGATTGGGCTAGAAGTGTAACTGACAGGAAAAGCACCTCAGGATGCTGTTTCAGTTTAGGTTCAGCCATGATATCCTGGATCAGCAGAAAACAATCATTGGTAGCACAGGGTTTCACTGAGGCCGAATACATTACAGCTTCCATGGTTGCTCGAGAGGCAATATGGCTTAGGAAGTTGCTTGTGGGGTTATTCGGTGAACCAATGAAACCTACAGTTATTCATTGTGACAACTAGAGTTGTATAAAACTTTCAGTGAATCCGGTGTTTCATGACAGATACAAACATATTGAGATTCCATATCATTATGTGCGAGACATGGTAGACAGGAACATGATCCAGTTGGAATACATTTGTACAGGAGATCAGACAACAAATATTCTTACCAAACCACTTTCCAGGGTGAAAGTTGAGCACTTCAGAAAAGGTCTTGGTATGATTGAAATTTAATTTGCTTTGTATTCCTGTACTTATATTATTAAGATGTTTAATGTGTAAACTTCTTTGTCGTGATATGACTTTTATGGGCTCCACCACCTGTGTACATTTCTAAGAGGTGACGATCTCTCAAATAATGAACACTTGTATGTAGACATTATAAGGTGACGATCTTATAATGATCAAACCAAATATCATGTGTGATTCTTGGTATATCATGGATGTGCCATGATTATGTTGTGGTAAAGACATTTGGAAATGTCAGTGCACATACCACAATTTGGATAAAATGAGAATTTAATTACTCTTATGTATTTATCCTTAGTATTGCTTACTTTGCAATACTGATATCACGTGCTTAGGTGATATCTTGTCATCTTGTCATCACAAGTTGATGTGATGAACTTTTGTATCACGTGTTTAGGTGATACTTGATATCACGTGCTTAGGTGATGTGATTTCTTGTATCATATGATTGATGATACTTCATGTCACATGTCTAGGTGATATGATCCTCTGGAGAGTGAGATTATAAGACTACATAAGGAATACTGACCATCATGAGAAATGTGATGCTAGATATGTTGTCTTTCATTCATCTTCCCTAGCTAAGAGGGAGTGTTGATACATGATAGCTTCGGTAAGATAAATGATTGAATGAGAGATAAATGAAGTCTCTCATTCAATCAGCTATCTCATCGATAGACTATGATAAGACTTCATTTATCATTCCTTTGTCTGATGATTATTATAATTGCTCTTCTATATGTTATTGCATTATCGGTTTTTCTTATACCAATAATGATGATCGTATGCATGATCATTCAAACTTATGTTGATATTTACATATACGATCTTGCTGTGATCGTATTCCTTGATTTGTATATATATAACCATGCAAACAAATCCCGATTAATATCGGGTTCTTAACCAATGCATAAATACCGATTAGCATCGGTCATAATTTGTAATGCACAAACACCGATTAGTATCGGTTGTATTTGTTAAATACATTCACACTGATTGGTATCGGTAAAGTACGATTATGGTTTTGAAAAGGCACGATCAAGTAATATCTTGATCGGCCATGTCTAATAGACATGACTGGTCAAGGTATTACTTGATCCCCTTGCTTGCATATATATATACCGATCAGTGGATGTTTGAGAATCATCAAAATTATTAATGCTCTCTCTCCACCTGCAACATAGAATATAATAATCCGATTTATTATATAGTGAATTGACAATTACATGAAAAATACAATAACATTATATATCTTGCTCATTGAATAGAAAATTGAAAACATCAACATGGTATCAGAGCCAGGTCTAGGCTAGGAGCCCCAAGCACACGAGAGGTGTGGCTTAAGGGGGGGTGTTGGTGTTGGAAATAAGCCACACCCGGACCGACGATGGACTGGTCCAAGAGGGGCCAGTAGCTCAGTGGTAGAGCACTCCAGCAGCGTATGGAAGGTCCTAGGTTCGAGTCCTAGCTGGTCCATGTTTCAACAGTCATAAGTACACAAACTCAGGCTAAGGGTAGTTGTAGGGCTCAAGTAAGGTGCCATTAATAGACTGCAGAACGATAGCATTTTAGGATGCTCTGAGCTGCATAATGTTGTTGTTATTTTGCACATTCTTCCCTTCACTAAGCTGGTATCTAATCAACTAGACTGCACCTTGCTTTACTATGCTGGTAATCCAATAATTAAGCTGTGAAAATAAGTGCAGATAAGTGCAGTCTACAAACTCAAGCTTTATAAGGGTTCTAATGATGGGTAGTATGTGACTGTTGTGAATTACTACAGCAGTCATGTGAAGCCACAGAATACTTGTCTTCCCCATGGCTGATGTATACTCAGGACAGTCACTTTCCACCCATGATTAGACCCTTTCAATTTCTAATGATCAGGCTTCCCTGAATGGTTTTTATTTTTTTTCCTTTTGTTTAACATAATCAGAATTGGCCCTTAGTTTGATTACCAAACAGTTTTTTTTAATAATTTCAGTGCTACCAGCCCTTCTCCCAATTAGGTTTTTAGCAGAATTTATCAAATTATCAGGAGCTCCTTCCATTGTAGTTCTACGCAATCAAAACATCCCTGAATTTTGTGCAACTAAGAGTCACACGCCCGCCCCCACCCCCCGCCCCCACATTACAGGTTCTGGTCTTAAAAGAAAATTACTGATCTGCAAGGTAAACCTGATAAGATTTAACCCAATGCCATATTTCATATGGGAGTAATGATATTAAATGGATTGGGAAAATAGTTAACTCTCCAGACTCAAAACATGTAATGTCCCTACTTTGAAATATAATTTAATAATAAATAATAATAAAATTAAAATACAAAAGAATAAATATAAAAATAAAAATAAAAATATAAAAGAATATAATTAAAATTTGATCAAAGTAATGGAAGGTCAAAAGGCATGAAATGATAAGTTGTGACTCCCTCAAATGTGAGATGTAAAAGGGAGAAGAGAAACTCATTTGAGGGGGGGAGAAAAGTGCAGATCTGATTATGAAAGGTTATGTCCCTTTCAAAGGGCAGAAATAATGAAGAGTTGCACTCTTTCAAAAGGTGCTAATGGTGAAAGGGTGTGTCTCTTGCCAAAGGGCATGCATGATGAAGAGGTGTGACCTCTCCCTCACATTGAGAGATATGAAGGAAAGGAATCAAAGCATTCAATAACATCACCATGGATTGATAAGATCAGAACTGTTATTAAGTTACAGGCAGTAACATCTTTGTTCTTGGTGGTATGCATGGGGATGAGCTGAGAATGTATGCTTCATATATGAAACCTGATAATGTTCTTATGCAGAATTAATAGTAATATTAATATGGACTGCAATATGTATGACAGTCGTACTTAATTTTATATATATTCACAATACATAAGAAATTAGTATATTTATAGTCTAAATCATGTTATTACTGTCATTATTTAAGAAGATGGGAATGAGATGTTCCAAAGAGGGGCAGTCTAAATCCAAGCAATAGGTTAAGTCCCAAGATAGGGTGGGGATCAGCGACCCATAAGCCTTCAGGGTATTGACCCAAGATAGGTAAGGGCTTGGATCTGTAAACTTTGAGGGAACCTATTGTATTTGGTCTCTAAGTGCTTTGGTAACATACATAGATCCTTCTCCCTTAAAACTGAAGTAGTAGCAAGGTCTGATATCTATATTTAAAAACTATGAATATTGAAATTAATCATCTAATAAGGAAAATAAATAAGAACTTGTTAATAACTAATTGAAGAATATCAATCAATTTTAGTATATTGAAATAGATTAATTATGTTAATCAAGTAGGGGACATTACAAAACATAGCTTTATTCTAAAAGAAATAACACCTGGTTAATCCAAGGGCAGCCAGTTTAATGTCATCAGCTAATTCTTATATAGTAAGCATTGGCAATGTAGATAAAACCCATATGACTTACCTGTAAGTGAATGCAGAAAAAATTCCTAACTCAACCAACGTAGCTCCCCTCCTTTCTTTCCCTTGCTGTACTTTTCCTCCAGCCTTCTCCTTTTTGAAATTACCATCTTTTCCTTCTTTTAAGCTCCTACAGCCTTCCTTCCTTGCTACGTGGGAGCAAAGACCTCCTCCCAAGGTGCTAGCTGTTTATTTATTTTTTAAATTAGCTTTTCCCTGAGGGCAGCTGTCTAGGAGGTGCTAGCTGTCAGGTGTTCCCAGTCATATGTCTCTTTTCTCTTTTTTTTTTTCTTTTGCTTTGAGGAACATGGGTTACGTACCTTTTCAAGGTACTTTTTAAGATATTTATTTTATTTATTATTTTTAAATTCTTCTCTCAACTCTTGGGTCCCACCCTTTATAAAGATTGTATAAACTTTTTTGTTTTGTTTATTATTTCTATTACATGTGTATATTATGTGCGTCTATTCTTTTTTGTGTTTTTTTTTTAATTTATTACTTTTTCTTTATTAATGTTATAAATTACTTCCTTTCCCTATTAATAACACATTATTGATTATTGTGAATATGAAGTTTGTTAATAATAGGGAGATTTTAATTCTTTTTTTTTTAATTTAAATAAATAAATATTTAATCATGGCACTTAATTACCCTACCCATTATGAAATGCAATCCTGCTATATGTGGTGTGTGCGGGTTCACACCTAAATTGCCCTCGGATGGCTAGACTCCTCTTCCTGGTGATACTCTCTCTCTTCCACGAGAGTCCATAACTGTCTTGCCACACTCCAATATTAGAAATAAAATTAATCCATCTCATATAAAAGATAAAAAAAAAAAGAAGAAATGACTATCCACAACATTACAATTTCTATATCATTTCAATTCACATGATTTATATATACATTCATTGATCATTTTGCAACTGTCATAACAACCACATAAAGATCCAAATAACCAAACATAGGACACTATTACAAAAATTTAGGGCCAAATGCTATGACGATTAGGTTTCAAATCCATTAAACACACATATATATACATGCATGTCATTACAAAATTAGGGCACAAAATTTAGGGTTGGATCACAATTAGGGTTGTGACAGAGGGCACACTTCATGATGACAGGTACACAGTGGTTATTGAGTTGATCATATACAAGGATAGGATTTTTTGGTGCCTTCTTCACAACTTAAGGTGAAGATAACGAGGACTTTCCATGATGCACCTATGGCTGGTCACTCGGGTTTCTTTAAGACTTATAGGTAGATTTGGGAAAGGTTTACTTGGAAAGGGCTTAAAAATGAAGTACTTAAATATGTTAGAGAGTGCCCCACTTGCCAACAGAATAAGAATGAGCACTTTTACCTAGTTGGTTTACTTTAGCCCTTACCCATTCCAAATCAGAAATGGGAATGTATCTCCATGAACGTCATCACAAGGTTACCTAAGGTGCAAGGCAAAGATTGTATTTATGTGGTGGTTGACAGATTGTCAAAATTTGCACACTTCTTTGCCATTTCAATGACATACATAGCTGGACAAGTAGCTGATTTATTCATCATGGAGATCTTTAGATTGCATGGGTTGCCCAAGGGCATTGTGTGTGATAGGGACAACAAGTTCCTAAGTATCTTTTGGTGGGAGCTCTTTAGATTGAGTGGAACTGAACTCAATCCTAGCACCAACTACCACCCACAGTCAGACATTGCCAACAAATGGGTGGAAGGGTATCTTAGGAACTATGTTTTTGGGCAGCAGAGGACTTGGATCAAATGGCTCCACCTTGGTGAGTATTGTTATAATACTACTTAACACGTCTATTAGGATGTCGCCATTCATGGCTTTATACGGATATGAGGCTCCCAACTTCATGGATCTAATTTTTGGGGATAGTAGAGTGCCTAAGGCAAAGGACTTACTACAAGAGAGTCAGTACATCATGAAGTCACTGAAAGAAAACTTGCAACATGTACAGAATCAGCAAAAGTTGTAGTTTGATCAGCATCAGATAGAGCGCAGTTTTGAGGTTGGGGATATGGTTTATTTGAGATTGCAGCCATGTGGACAGTCCACTCTCAAAAAGAGTGGAGCAAAGAAAATTAAGCCCAAGTTTTATGGACCATTCAGAGCATCTCGACAGGTTGGAGAAGTTGCCCATGAGCTTGAGTTACCAGCCAATAGCAGGGTTAATAATGTATTTCATGTATCCAGGCTCAAGAAGGCACTCGGTTATAATGTGGTCCCTCATCTAAGTTGCCAACATTGGATGAGGAGGGGAAGTTGATATTGATCCTAGAGGCCATCATGATACCAAAGAGTGACTCTTTGGAAGGTCATTAGAGAAGTTTTGGTCAAATGGAAAAATTTGCCAATAGAAAATGCCACATGGGAGAATTTACCAAATTTTGCAGCATCCAAAGTTGAGATCGCTTGAGGACAAGCAATTTTGGGAAAAGCAAACTGTAATATCCCCTTCCTAACGAATTGATTCAGAGGACCTTTAGCCTATTCAGTTGGTTCCTATAGGCTATTGAGTTTGAGTTAGGGAACTTTGTAGGCAATTTATCCCACAATTTGACAGTTTTTTGATGGTTAGTTGAGCTCCCATCGGAATTATGATTGGAATGCCCTTTTCTAGAGTGATGATGGGTTAGTCTTCCAATACTTACTATTTTTAGTAAGTGAGTTTTGAGCACCAACTGGGCCAGCTATTAGAGTTACTATTTTTAGTATTGTCGATGGATTCAGTTTTGATGACTATCTCAACATTTTATATAGTCTGATGGTTTTAAAGAAAATTATGATAAGTTATTAATTAATAATGTTAAATTAAAGATTTAACTTTATTGTTATTTTAAATTATTTAATGAATGGACACTTTGGACAATATTCTCCACCCCAACCTCCTAGATCACTTATTACAACAAATTGCACAAATTCTCGATTTTTTTTACTTTGTGCAAGGCCTCTATGGACTTAAAAATACCAATTTGCCACTCAAATCCACTAAAAAGTTAATGAACATCTTATTCCTACCATTTGTTCATCCATCTAATAAAATGTTGTAGCTGTTTTTCCACCATACTTTCCTTTGATCATCAGCTACAAGTCATCTATTTTTAAGAGCTTCCTCTAGCAATGGGCCACTAAAATCCTTAGCCGTTGGAGTTTTAAACCCTGCATTAAAAAATGCTAATGTCTTTACCAACTCTCTATTGTCATGGTCCCTTTCTAGAACTAAAGAAATTGATTGAAGACTCATAACCTATCTTTATTTCTCATAAGCTAAGGGATAAAATGAGGAAAATAATAATATTTTGTGTGGGCCCAATCACTTTAGTTTCAAGAGGCAATTTAAATATTATAATTGGGTCTATTTAATATTTAAAAAGTATTTTTAATACTAAATTCAATAAGTAATTCAAAAAATGTTTTTTGTAATTTAAAAAATATTTTTATATACTAGGGAAAAGTAGATGCAAATGGGGGGCCCAAAAGGAAACTATAAAATATATTCATTTGTTCAAACTTCAAAGAAAGTCATCCGACTTTATCATTTCACTATTCCTTCATATATTGGAGTTTGAAGCATCCAAAGATGAAAACCCTCTCATCCATTGGAGGTGATTACACCCAGGAATCACGTTGTGCTGATTTGTTGAAAACTAATTGAGGATTAGTCATTTTTAGATGCTACAGTGCTACTACAATATAAAAGGGTTAGATTTGCTGATTTTTCATCTATATGTTGTTGCTGTATATAATTTTATTTGCTGTGAAGGATTCAATATTATTCCAGATTTATTTGAAGGGTTTCAATACATCTTTACTGTTGTGATTATCATTAAACCTGAGTTTGTAACCCTGGTATACAGCGTGTTTCCAATTTATAGTTCAGTGTATTGTTTCACCATGTTCAAGTATTTCAGTTTGCTGTGGTGGTGTGTCTTCAAAATTCAGTACTCTTTGTCATTGGTGTAACCACCTTTGTAATATAGTTTGATATTTATGTAATATTGATTGCTCGCCATGTCAGTTGTTGAAACATTTTAGTATCCATATTACTGTTCACATAAATCTTGTTATTCGTACTCTAATGGCTGCAACACAACAGCATTAGCTATTTTTTCTAAAGATTACCTTAGGCAATTGTACTTTCTGCTTTTTGCTGAACCTCTGTAAGAGCGTCATACTGTGTGAAGGGCGCTGTAGTGAGGATCTTTCACTACCCTCGGACACATTACAGTGCTAGTCTGGCCGGATTTGACATCATTTGCAATCAGGCTTTGCATTACCATTTATTGTGAGCATTTACTCAATACTTCATACTTGGTTCTGCCATAAACATAATAATAAATATTATGGATTGTGAATTCAGTCAACAGTTTTTGTGATGCAATCCTTCATCTCCAATATAGTAATTAACGGTCCTTTCATTGATGCAGTCCTAAAGCTGCAACAACAGTATCAAGGTTTTCCTATTATCTATTTACAATAATTTATTTGGTGAGGTTTCTGTTGATGGTGTTTTTATGCACTATGTAACACAAAATAAAATACTAAGTATTCTATCCTCTCTTAAACAAAGACTCCCAAATGCTAATCTGCGTGGTCAAGTGGGACGACTCCAAGGTTCTCGAATGTCAGGTCTTGACGTGCTCTTGGATAGACTCAGTTCTATATGATGTGATATTGCTGGGATCACAAGGTGGACTTATGTTGAATGCTTGAATGCTTGAATGATGCTGGAATGTGGGATTTCACTTAATTAAAAAAAAGGAAAAAGGATAAGATTTAGGAGGCTATTCTAACTCTAGGAATGTAAGAGCAATAGATAATCTTTGGTGAAATTCAACTAAGCTTTGCTTTGACATGCTATGAACATCTCCACAAGTCTAGTGCAAACTTCTAAGGATAGCTTTATGATTTTCAAATCACCACTACAAGCATAGACATCATCAAGTTGATGCATATCAATGAAGAAGCAATAATTGAAGTTAAGCTTGGCTAAGATGGATCCAGTTGACTACGCAAGGCACTTTACCATCGGCAAGGTGTTAGTAGTATGGATGTAAGAATTTCACCATTGATCATACACAAAGTTCTTCCATTTATCTAAATAACATGAAAATTAAAACGAGAAGTAGAGACCACGCAAATTGTCGAATCAACACATAGAATTCACCATATCTTCAATGAAGTTTACATGCTTCTTGCAACAATGTCTTGGCCATAGTTGAACTACTTGCCAAAACCAAAAACTCGCCAAGCCCCGAAAAAAAACTCAGGAAAAACTTGGCTAATACTTGGCAAAAAACTCGGGAACTTAAAAAATTGCTTAAATTTAATTAGAAATGCATTTTTTTTGCAAAATGCAATGAGAAGATGCATCCCACGAGTCAATAAATGAGAACACAAAAGAAACAAGTTGAGTCTAGATATATTTAAACGCAAAGTGGGTACAAAATGTTGAGACATGGACCAGCTAGGACTCGAACCTAGGACCTTCCATACACTGCTGGATTGCTCTACCACTGAGCTACTGTCTCGTCTTGGAAGTCCATCGTCAGTCCGGGCGTGGCTTATTTCCAACACCAACACCCCCCTTAAGCTACACCTCTCGTGTGCTTGGGGCTCCTAGCCTGGACCTGGCTCTGATACCATGTTGAGACATGGACCAGCTAGGACTTGAACCTAGGACCTTCCATACACTACTAGAGTGCTCTACCACTGAGCTACGGGCCTCTCTTGGACCAGTCCATTGTCGGTCTGGGTGTGGCTTATTTCCAACACCAACACAAAATCGCATCATCATAAGGAATGTTGATGGTTGGAAGCAAAATACTAAATAGTTTTTGTAGAACTAAAAGTAAATAAATCAATACAATTACATCTTCCTCTTCCCAACTCTAGTAAAAACTAGGGGGGAGGTAGAACTAGAGGATCTAGTCCTAGAAGTCTGTTGTGGGCGCGATTGTGCCTCCTCGCTCGGTATGACTGACTCAGGCTATGGCTCATCCTCCATCCTAGATGTAGCTCTGCCTCTAGCTGCACTTGGCACTAGCAATGACTCCTCATCCTCATCCTCCTCAATGTCATCTAGTGTGAAACCAAATCAACCCCCCTCCTCCTTCATAGCCCACCTCTCCAAATCATTGATGTCATCCTCTGTAAACAATGGAGGCTGCTCCTGCAATGTCCAATCACTGTAAGGATCTATATCATCCAAATCAATTGGACTAGCTAGTGCTTCCCCTACCTTCCTTATGCGCAACCGAAGATTAAATTGCACAAAGACAAGGTCGTTGACGTGTTTTTGATGAACTCAAACAAGCTCCAATTGTGCTCACAACTGGATGAACTACAAGGTTAACATAAGATTCTGTGGGCAATTTTTTGAGATTTGGGGTATTTCCACCCCAACTTTGCCACCAAGCATCTGTAAAATAAAATTAGGTTGAGGGTAGCACCTCTCGCGGGGGTCTGGGGGTGAGAAAGAGAGGGGTAGAGATATAGGTCTAGATCTTGGGGGAGAGAGGAGAGAGTGAGATGGAGAGTGGTAGAGAGGGGGATAGAGGAAGAGTGATAGGGAGATAGATAGGTCTAAAATTCGGGGCAGATAAAGTGAGTGAGATCGAGAGAGCGAGAGAATGTTGATTGGAGCATACCGATTACTAAAATTTGACTGTCTGAAAATTTAAAAGATCTTCTAAAACCTAGAATTTGCATTATAACTCCTAGAGATCTAAAACCACTCTCAAACATCATGCCAACATATACATGAAATATAACTTAAAAGTATAAGAAAGGAAAAAGACTTATTGAAATGTACTTAAATGTTATATTTCATGTATATATTCCGATGAAGAGAATGAGACTGACTTGAAAAAAAAAAGATAATTTTTTGACATGGTTGGACCTCTTTTTTTAATGCAGCTGAGTTTTTAATAGAAACTCGCTAAGTTTTTGTGAAAAGCTCGCCAAGAACTCAACAAGTTTTTATGGCGAGTAAAAGTCGTAAAAACTCGCACTGAAGAAAAACTCACGAGTTTTTAACTACTTGCCAAGTTTTTGGCGAGTAGTCCAACTATGGTCTTCGCAACAATCTTTGCCTTCTCTTCCTACTCTAATTGCTTACTATCTAATGTCTATTAATTTTCACAAATGAAGAAGTGGAGCCTTATTTAGTGCTCTCATTACAATTGAATGGCTCAGATTGATTCACAATCAATGGCCAAGATCGAAGGATAGAAACCCATTGCAAAGCATTTAATGCTTGACCAATGATACAATTACATTTGATGAGACACATGTCCTTTGAAAATTCGACCAATGGATAGTGATGGTAGATACATTGAACTTTGTGTCCATGTGTGGTAGTTATCTTCTTTGTAGGATGAGTTAGGTACATTGAATTTGGACGCCTTATCTTGAAATGATTGGATAAATGATGAATAGGCTCCACCTCAAGTGGCTTAATCTTTGTAACTCATCACAAGTTGTAATTGTAAATGAAGAGGCATATCTCTTGATACTCAAAATTATTGAGCTCCTGATGTGATGATGACTTTGCTCAAATTGATCTTCTAACTTTGATTTACTCTTCTGAAACTATTTCTTGTCTTGATCACTTGCATTCTAGAGCTTCCATGATTCCATCTGGTTATACTAGCAATGATTCTTGGATCTTCGGAAATCCAAGATTGTGAAAATTTCCACCCTTGAATGCTTGATGTTGATTGCTATTCCGTGTCTTGTAGTGTTCTCCTTTTGATGCCTCAGTGGTGTGATATTCTTCTTCATTGTGTCTGGAGTCTTCTTGCGCTTTGATGATGATCCTATCAGCTGCCTTGTATGAGCTTGAGACTTGATGTGATGCAATGTCTTCCTTGGTCCTTGTCTTTGCTTAGGTGATGACATCTTGATACTGTATGTGAGTTGGTGTTCCTTCGTCTTGGAGCTGATCCTTATCACATGTTGCAATTGAAGTGTGCTAATGTATCATCATGCCGATCATGTTCTTTGTATTTGCTGCCATCCTTATGTTGATCTTGAAGTCTTTTGCTACATGGCAGTTATGATGAAATCTTCCACGCCTTGAACCCTTGACCTTCCTCACATTCCTTTGCATGCTCATTTCACTTGCACCAAACCTGGAAACAACAAAACTTGAATCAAAACATTGCAAAAAGTACTTAATCATGCTTCCTACTACCTTCTTTAAGTCTGAAAATGAATTTTCTGATCCTGAAACTCCTGATTTTGAATCTGATTTCCCTTCGTTTAATGTGATTCTTCACCAACTTGAGTCTGTTTTTGTGTAAAGATCATGAAATGAGCCCATTTCAGACCTGATTTATGTCTGTTTTCTCACTTTTTATGCCTGATTTGATAAGTTTCAGGTCTGAGACAGGTCTGATCTACATTGATTCCATGTAGCAAAGGAGGTGCTAATCCTTAGACGCTGATTGTCATTGCCCAGGACGGACCCTGTTCTTGTCTAGGACAGAACCTGTTATTCCCTTGGACAGACTTGTTCTTGTCTAGGACGCCTTGTTCTAGCCTAGGATGGACCCTGTCATTGTCTTGGATGCCTTGTTCTTGTCTAGGATGCCCAGGACAGACCCTATTCTTGTCTAGGACGGACCTTGTTATTACCCTATTCTTGTCTAGGACGGACCTTGTTATTCCCTTGGACAGACTTGTTCTTGTCTAGGACACCTTGTTCTAGCCTAGGATGGACCCTGTCATTGTCTTGGACACCTTGTTCTTGTCCAGGACGCCTTGTTCTAGTCTAGGATGCCTTGTTCCTTGATTTCCATGCCTTAGACTTGATCAGAATCGCTCTCTAATTGACTTTGCCCTTGCTTTGTTGTAGATCGCTGCCTATGAAAATTTGCCTTCAAACAATGGTAAAGGCTCGAAAAGAGGATCACATCCTCTCAAAAGTGCCTTGTTATCATCATTAAATGTTTCACAATTACTTCATGAGAGCGGACAACATATATTAAATGCTTTGCAACCAATTACTAAGGTCGTCTTTGGATTGTGAAGCTCATCACAAGACTTACATCTTTAAATGTTTGATAATCATTGTAGATGGAGGAAATTGAATCTGAAATCTTATGAGAGAAGATCCAGATGATTCAACATCAAACAATGAAGTACCTGCAGGAAAACAATACATCCAAAACAAAACAAACAATATGCACACACATGCATTTAACAGGAATTTGCCTCCATTGCACTCCTATCTATCAAGGTCTTGCGTTTGCAATGGATGCTCTCAGAAGCACTACACAAGATGCTATGAAGAACAGAGATCTGAAAGATTAATGTAAATGATATGAAAGCTCTGAAAATCAAAGAGATGATGAACTAGAATGCAAGAAAAATGAATTGAAAATGCAAGCATGCAAAAGAAAAGATTCAAAAATGAAAGTATGCAAATGATAGAGAGATTTGCAAGGCTTAGAAATGAGGAGCAAAGTATTTATAATGTTCTTAGGGTGGAATCCATGTTTCAAGACGAATGTCGGATAAAAGATTAGTGTGAGATGTTTGTCCCACACGTGAGTGTAATTGATAGGAGTGAAAGATGATAAATAGGAGATGAAATAGATATGAAAGAGATTTAGGAAATGGATGGAAAAATGGATTTAATTGAGAATAATGTTATTAAATGGATTTATTTAATATATTAAATAATATGAATATTATGATATAGTGAAGAATAATGGAATAATGAAAAATGAATATCATAAGATAATGGAGAATAATGGGATAATAAGATATTATTTAATTTGAATCCACTTGATAATGATTGGAAAATTGAGATTAAATAAGAGGACATTTAAATGGAAATTTTTATGTGTCTACAATCATCATTCAAAATAAGAAATCAGCTTGGATCATATTTTAATGTATTGCAACTTAAAATTATGTGAAAGGGTTCTTACATCGTTGAAAGATCAAACTTAAAATGGTGCCTTAAATGCATTCCTTTGTTTTTGATCAAACTTTGTTTACCAAATTAAATGCTGTACACATTTTGCTAAGGGCCGTTGTATTTTCTTAAAGCGCTGATTTACTTTGGCTAAGGACAGGTTGCCCTCCTTAAATTTGCTGACTTGTAATAGCAATGATTTAATCCTTGGCCCGTGTTTTGAGGCCCAGCTGGAAGCGCTTGTCTTAGATCGCTGTTTGGAACGATCAAAGGAGATGTTAATTCGTGCCTTAGAATGTCAAAGGGAAGTGCAAGATTTTAATTCGATTTGCTTTTATGACCAAAGAAAGTGCTTATGTCGGTTGGTTGAATGGTCAAGGGAAGAGCTGGCGATATTTAAATAATGCCTTAGAAACTTTCGATCTCCCCTCTAATGTTTTGTGGGGCCCAAGCACGCCACGTTAGAACAAAAGAGTTCTTTAAAAAACTTTTTTAACTCTCCATATTAGAATTTGTGGTAGGGCCCAAGTGAAGGCAATGGCAAGGCATTGAAAAGCCTTTTAAATTTCCATATTCAAGTTCGTGGTGGACCCAAGCAATGCCACGGTGGTAAAAGGGGAGTCAAAGGCAAACCAAGGAAGAGCCACGGAGGTAGGATTAGGATGAGATGCGGAGGGTTATAAAAAGGGCAGTGGGATGTGAGGAACCGCGGAGGTAGGAGTTGGTGGGATACGGGTAGGAGGTAGGTAAGGGGTGACGGTGGGTTAGGATAGGTAGGCTAAGATGGGGTGGCTAAGGGAAGGAAGGTGGGTTAGGATAGGTAAGCTTAGGGGAATAAGGAGGGTAAAGGGTATGAGGTGTGGGTTAGAAAAAAAGTAGTTGGGAGGTATAAGATGTAGAAGATAAATATGAAGTGGGGGTAATTGAAGGTAGGATAGGTGAGGGATGGGTATAGAATATGACGTGTAGGTTAGTTAGAGGATATAGGAAGTGGTAGGTAGGAGGGGTATTAAGGGATGGAAGAAAGGGTGAGAGGAAGGTAGGAAGTGGAGGTGGATGAAATTAGGAAATGGGGAAGGTAAAGTGGAGGGATAGGGAAATGAGATGGAAAGGTGAAGTGGAATGGTAGGAAGTAAAAGATAGAAGGTAAGAAGGTGTGGGGAGTGGAAATGGAGGGAAGCAAGGAAGGTTAAAAAAATGGAGGGGCTATGTGATAAAAATGGAGGGGCTATGTGATGGAGGAGTAGGATGGAAAGATGGAAGGAAATGGAAAATGAAGGGAGATGGAAGGGAAGCAATCAGGCTTGGTGATGCACCTCATTTCATCTTAAAGAGAGAGAGCTTTGTCCTGATTATATTTTAGCCACCTGGAATATTACACTTCTTCCAAATGAAAGGCTAATAGCAAAGACACTACAACTAACCTACAAAGTAGAAAAAAGTGGGGGTCCCATTTACAATGGGGCGATTTGTGAAAACGTCACAACAGTTTCCCATCACTGGCATGCATACGTTTCAGTTTTTTCAATTAGCAGAGTAATTATTATTGATTTGTTGTCAGCAGATATAAAAAAATGATCATTGAGTGTTATTAAGGGTTCCAAGAAACATTAATTTCGAACAGCAGTTTGTGATAATTCCATCTCCATTTAGATTTGGCTGTGATATTCTATTATTGCTGTTTGTATCATGCAGATCTTGGAGGCAGCGTATTGAATAACATTATTGCTTGGCTGTGAGTTAATAGATGTTAGGGTTTGGTTAATAACCTTATTACTTGGCTATGAGTTAATTGATGGGCCATAACATCATATTGGATAAGTTATTACTGGTGTTAGGGTTTCATACTAACCCTCATGTTTATAACAACAATTATATTTGGTTGAATGTATTCCTATTGTTGATCACATAAGAAATTCAGTAGCATGTGTTACATAAGGGTTTCCTCAGTTTGTTATATTGCTGATCAACATTAACTTCAGTAGGGTTTGACATCCACATTTGGTATTTGTTCATCATTTCAGTTTGCACATAGTTGGAAAATTATCTAGTTACTAAGGTTGTTTGGTTGGGGACACTACATTCATAATATGGATTTATTGTTGTATCAAAAGTTTGTTTTCATCCTAGCTTCATGGTGTTTTACTTCGTTCCAAACTCTACCTTAAAACGAGTTTGTTTCTGTAGAACATTGCAAGGAATGAACAACTTTGATGAAGAAAGAAGATGGATATAACATTTTTCAGCAGAGAAATGCTAAATGTGTATGCAAATAAATGAATTTGTGATGATTAAGGGTTGGAACTTATTACTGCCATCATTGCTTCCCTTCTCCTATTCCTTTCCATTTCTTTCATATCTTAATTGGTAAGTAGGGCATCCATTTCTCTCCTCACTTCTTTAGGTTATTGAGAACACACCTTCACATCTTGGCCAAGAATCCCAGCAAGTTAGAATTTTAACCCATTGATTCTTCCTCTCATAGTAAGACCGCAAAATTGTAGGCCACCATGCTCTTGGCCTCACCTAGCATGTCATCCTTCTATGAAAGGTCTTCCCACCACTGCCTTACATTGCCATTTCTGATTTTGTACACATAGAAAATGAAGTGTTCCACAGGGATGTGTCCCCCAAAAAACCTCTCGTCCCTTCTACAGGGATGTTTCTGAGACTTGGGACTTGGGAGAAACGTCCCCTCACAGCACCACCACCTCTGCGACCTCCGCTGGGGATGCCGTTGGGTTGCTTGCTATGGCACATGCCATACATACTGATTGCAACCTTTAACTTTGTGAAAACTAGTTTTCCTTTCATGGGACACTCGCAGAGATGTTACCTTGAAGATTTCAATTCACCTCAATTTGTATATCGGTGCCAACCCCCCATTGCCGCTCCACCGCTGTCCCCTTGCCATCCCTAAATTTATGCCATTGATCCCTCGTTCCCGTGCCCCCATGTCCCCTCATCAGGAAACTCCGTGGAACTATTCTAAAAATCAGAAAATTTCAGTGGGGTTTTGAGTCTTGAAAATAAAATTTTGAAAAAAAAATGAAAAAGGGAACACTAGCAGGGAGGGTTGGGAAATCTGAAAACAAAAAAAAAGGGCAGCATAATAGCAGGGTTTTCAGTGTTGGACCTTTGAAATTCAGAAAAAAAAAACCTTTGTCAAAAGCTCTCCTGTGTTATTTTAATTTTCAAACCTGACCTACAGACACTTGCCAATCACTCCTTTCTGCTTGATTTGTACCTGTTGACCAGAGTGAAAAAATAAAATGAAATGTTCAAGTCCATGTTTTACATTTTTTTTTTGGTGCAGGCAAATCATGCTACAGGACTCGTGGGTCTGGTCATAAGACTTACTGGTTTTGGGACTGAAATCTATGCAAAACTTGTATTTACTTGGTCATGACTTGGTCCAAGTCTTGCATGACTTTTGCAGTTCAGGTGTTTACTTGCAAGTCCACACAAGTCTGCATGAGTTTTCTGTCTATGGCTATAACTCTGAAAAATTAAAATCTAGTAATGTTGTATTTTTTTTTTGCTCGGTAATAATTATAATTTTATTGATATCTAAAAAAGTTCGTACATCAAAACCATCCATCATCCCAAAAAACAGTTCCTACCAAAAAGGCAATACTGCCAAATTTACAAACTCCCAAAAAACCTACCCAAAATGCCTTTTGAAAAGGCCCAAAAACCAACCATCCGCTTACAACACAAACCCCCGAAAAAACATAGTCTAGATCATAAGAGCAGAATAGACATGACATCACAAGAGAAAACAAAAAGGCTACCACTCACTGGCCTTTCCTCAAACGCCCGTTCCTCACCACCCCTGTATCTTGGTCTTCCGCCACCTTTGGCAATCTTGGCCGCAACACCCGCCTCGGTTCACTCTCGGCTGCTGCCTTAGCCTGTGTGATCAGCTCATCCAGCTCCCTTATTTCCACCACCATCTTAAGTGCGTCCCAACCACGCCTTGCTTCCTCTCTGCAATGAACTTTACACATACCCCTCGCCCACCAAAGAAACGGATACAGGCCTGCATTACCACCATTTATGTCTGCCTCCAATCCTTCCCGTGCATCAAAACCTACACCCAGTTCAGCCCATTCTAAAAGGGAGTCCATCCCTACCAGGAAGTCATCATGCACAACTGTCTGCATTACTCTTCTCACTATTGCCGTGGTTTCTCCCAACTCCAAGCCCCACGCCATAATGAGCGAGAAAATATCCGTCTTTGTTTTGTATCTAGATTTGAGCATACTGAAAGCGCCTTACACCACAATTGCAGCACTCTGAGCCAACAATTCATTTGAGAATTTAAACATTCTCTGCAGTTGTCCCATGGTGATCTCCCCATAAAAAGCAAAAATCATCCTCCTATTTTGCATCGAAAAAGTGGCTTCCATCCTCGTCGCTCACTGCCCTGCACCACTTCTCAATTCTATTTTAAAATTCTTCCAAAAAACCCTGCAAAGTTATCGGTTTCCTTCACAATGAAGCCACAAGCGAACTAAGGACAATGTTAAATGCAAACTTGAGTAATTTAAAAGCCATCATTAATATCCTTCCTCGCAAAACACAATCGTCGCCCCTTACTAACACTCCTCTATCAGCTGTACATGAATAACTGCAATGCCATTAATGCCCAATTCCCATATCGTCATCAAAAAACATAAACCTAAAATCCTCCATTCTAAATTCGCCAACTGCTTCTAATGTAAGAGCCCATTTAGAAAGTATATCAGCCTCAACATTCCCTGAACGTTTCACATGACTTAATTGAAAATCCTCAAGTTCTTCAATGATATTATAAATCCAACCTTGTAGATGCCATGCCTCAATCCCCTCCATCATTAATGCCTGAATAATAATTAACGAATCTCCTTCTAAATACAGTTTTTTAGCACCTAACTGTTTACACATCCTAACAGCTAGCAAAGCCGCTGAAGCTTCAACCATGCTATTTGTGCCTTCATCCAATTTCTGAGCTCCTAACGCTTGGACCTCACCTTTCCAATCTCTCACTATGACTCCTGCCCCCGATGGTCCCGGATTGCCTTTCGAGGCTCCATCAAAGTTCACTTTCCACCATCCCTCCATGGGTCTCTCCCACTCCACTTTTGAACATCCTTTGTTGGTTTGAACCCAACTAAGCCCCTTAACGGGCCTAAAACAAATCCCAGGCCATTGTTTTTGCACTTTACTATCTTCAGCAATGTAAGAGACCCTTGGATTAAAGTACTAAGATACTGCAGCTCCAACTATTTCTTCTATGGCATTATTAATTCTGATTTTTAGCCTCTCTAAAGGTTCTAGCTTATCCATGAATATGCGCCTATTCCTCTCCTTCCAGACTTCCAAAATTAAGAGAGGGGCAAACCTTCCAAATATAGGAAAACTGTGTTTTCCACCACTGGGTTGGCCAGCAATCTAGAACTTGTTTCAAAGAAGTTAGCATTGGAGTATGCCAACCCAATAAACTCCTCACCATCTCCCAGCAAGAAGAAGAAATTTTACAATTCACCAAGATATGATCTAGAGTCTCCTCTGCTTCGTCACACATAACACACTTCGAAGGTCCACAAAAGCCCAGCCATTGTCTTCTCTCTCCCATGAGAATTCGACCCCTATAGGCCAGCAAAGCAAAGGTACCCGCTTTGGGCAGAACCTCTTTACCCCAAAACAAATCTACAGGCCAATTTTCTTGTATAGCTCCGGACTCCAAAAATTGGTACCCCAGCTTAACTGAGTACTTACCATTCACAGTCCCACACCACACCACTTTGTCATCTCTATTGACTTTTAAAATACATATGGATCTGTAAATTTCCTCCATGATCACTTTCCACCCGTCACGGATTGCTAGATTCTGAATTGATTTCCATCTCCATCTTTTAACCTTATCTTCTCAGTTGCTTAAAAACCATTCCCTTACATCTACATAATCAGGATTATCCTTTAAAACAGGATAACCATTCCAAGAGTCATCCTAGAATTTAGCTTTTGAGCATGTTCCCACCTGCCATGAAATGTGGTCGACAATAACTCTCCTACAGGAAATGATGAAATTCCAGATAGCTGAACCCTTGGGGGGATTGCGAATGGTGAAAATCCTGCAGTCTTCCATAGAGTCCAAATACTTTGCTTTCAAGATTTTAACCCATAACTGAGAAGGTTGAGAGTACAAGCACCAAACCAATTTAGCACCTAAAGCTTCATTCATAAGATTCCAATCCCTTAAACAAGCACCCCTCCTTTCCTTGGCTAAACATATCTTATCCCATGCCAGCAGAGGTATCTTGTCTTGCTCCTGAGCTCCATACCAAAAAAGCTTTCTCATTCTTTGTCCTATCACCTTGATCATCTTCTTCGGAATTTGTTGCCACATCATAGAGAAAATCGGAATAGCCTACACAATCGATTTCAACATAAGAATCCGACCTGCAGAAGTTAACCATTTACTCTTCCATCCCTCCAACCTTCACATACAATTTTCCACTAACTCCTTCCACACCTCCAACCTACCAGCCCCCCCAAACAAAGGAATACCTAAATACTTCCTTGGCAGGGAGCCCTGCTTCATCCCCGAAATGGAACAAATATCTCTTTGCTTTTGCAGACTAGTGTTAAAGAAAAAAAATTCAGATTTCCTCCAATTGATGCAGTGGCCAGAAGCCCTACTATACTTGTCTATTACATTCTTGATTACCTGGGCCTCCCTAAAAGAAGCCTCACTCATCAACAAAGTGTCATTTGCGAACTGTAGGTGTGATACGTTGTCAACTCCATTCGCCACCTTGACCTCATGCGAGCTACCTTCTTTCCTCTTCCTTGAAATCAAACGCCCCAAGACTTCAACCATAATGATGAACATAAATGGTGATAAAGGATCTCCCTGCCTTAAGCCTTTCTCGGTTTCAAAAAACCCATGGGGGCTACCATTAATTAATATTGAAAAATGGGGGTTTTTAATAGAGCTCTCCATCCAATTCACCCACTCCACACTAAATCCAAATTTTCTCAGAACATCTAGTAGGAAATCCCGGTTCACTTCATCATATGCCTTACGAATGTCCAGCTTAACCAACATCCTATCCACTTATGCCATTCGAATAGAATGAATCACTTCATGAGCTACAATTACTCCTTCGTAAATTGAGCGATTTGGCAAAAACCCACTCTGCTCTTCAGAGATGAGAGAGTCAAGAGTCAGTTTCAATCGATTTGCCATCACTTTAGAAATGATCTTATAAATGGTATTACTCAACGATATAGGTCTAAAATCATTAAACGACTGAACCTCCTCTTTTTTCGGAATGAGAGCAATTAGAGTGTTATTAAAATCTTTTAACACAAAACCACCTATTCGGGATTTTTCCACAACCTCCCAAATATCATTTGCAAGAAAATTCCACATTTACTGAAAGAATAAGGCCGGATTTCCATCCGGCCCTGGGGCCTTTTCTGCCCCCATACTAAAGAAAGCCACTTTAACCTCTTCCAAAGTAACTTTTCCAGTAAGCATAGCGTTCTGAGCCTCTGAAATAATGGATGGAATTACATCCAAGATAGCCACCCTACCATTCACACCATCTTGATTGATAGACACTCTTGAGAAAAACTGAATCGCTTCAGAGCAAATATCTTCCTTCTCTGTGAGAACAACACCATTAGCCTTTTGAATGGAGAAGATTTTATTACTTGCTCTTCGAACCTTGATTGTGCTATGGAAAAACTTAGTGTTACGATCACCTTCCCTCAACCATGTATCCCTAGATTTCTGACGCCAGAAGATTTCTTCCTGTTGTGACCATTTCACACATCGCCCCATTGCAAATGGGGACCCCTTCTTTTTTGCTTTCTAGGGTTTGTTTTTTAGGTCTTTTAGGGTTTTGTCTGTTAGCCTTTGCAAGATGAGTGCTGTCGGGGAGATCAATAGGATAGCAGGTCCTGTTGGAGTGAAGTCCTGATCCTGAAATTTGGCTAAGTCTGAAAGTCCTGATCCTGAAATTTGGCTAAGTTTGGAAACTGAAAAAACCTCCAAAAACTAGATTTTGCAATATAACTCCTGGAGGTCTGAAACCACTCTCAAACATCCTGAAAGTATATATCACTTATACTTAAATGTTATATTCCATAAAATTATCCTGACAGAGAGTTCAAAAAGTCAAATTTCGCTCCTGACCCTCAGAGAGGGCCCATAGCGAGATTTTGATTTCCTTCGTTTTGCAATGAAAAGAGACCAAGTTTTGATCATGAAGGGGAAATGAATAACTTTCTCCACCCGCCTGAGAAAGTTTTGGCTAGAAATGATGAAGGACCTTGTTGAAAACAGAAAAAGCGCTCCTGACCCTCAAAGAGGGCCCACAGCGACAAATCTTGTGGAGGTCATTTTTAGCCTTATTTGGTCGACTTGAGATGTCAAAAGCATGGTGAAGGATAGAATGAGCATAATGAAGTATCTAGACTTGATCAAAGATGATAAATTGAAGGAGTTTTGCCCAGGAAAGGAAAAATCGCTCCTGACCCTCAGAGAGGGCCCACAGCGATTTTCTTTGTGTGCACATTTTTGGACCTTTCTTGGACATGAATTTTTATTCATAGCAAAGAACAAGATGATATCTCCCTTAGCAAAGTGATTTTTAGATGAAAAGTGAAACATTTTGGTCCAGGTAGCAAAAATCGCTCCCGACCCTCAGAGAGGGCCCACAGCGAGATTTTCAAATATGCATTATTCTTGCAGGATCAAAGTGATTTCATGATTGGAGGGGATGGAGGAAAGCATGTTCTATCCGTTGAATATAATTTGGAGGATCAACACAAGGAGAAATCAACCCAAAATGAAAAAATCGCTCCTGACCCTCACTGGAGGCCCACAGCGAGAAACCTAAAATGGGAAGTTTTCATCCAAGTTTGAGGAAGGCTAAGGTTAGGCATGGGTTTGAAACAATGTTTGAAAAGCGTTGAAGTGAAAAGAAATCGTTGAGAATCAAAATTTTGAAGGCAATTACAAAAATCGCTCCAGACCCTCAGAGAGGGCCCATAGCGATTTTCCAGTTTTCTCTCCTTTGTTTGAAGAATTGAGATAAAATCTTGCTTGGACAGGAGGAGAACGTGATGTGTTATGCCTTGGAGGTGATTTGAAGATTAAAAGATGAAGGAATTTGCCTAGAACCAAAAAAATCGCTACGGACCCTCACTGAAGGCCCACAACGATATTTTAAAAAAATGCATGTTTTCTTCAAAATGGTGCTAAGGCAAGGTTAGGATAAGGCGAAGAGACCTCCAACAACATGATGAATATTATTTTGCATTTAAAACTTGATGATTTTGGTCAGAAAATGAAAAATCGCTACGGACCCTCAGTGAAGGCCAATAGCGAAAAATCGCTACGGACCCTCAGAGAGGGCCCATAGCGATATTGTTGAAAATCCTCGTTTTACCTTGCAACAACAAAGTGAATTTGGTTGGAGTGGATTAAGGGAAGGCATTGCCAAATGATGAATGAAATTTTAATGAAAAATGATGAAGAATCAAGCCTAAAATCAAAAAGTTGCTCCGGACCCTCAGAGAGGGCCCATAGCAATTTTCTAGTTTCCTCTCCTTTGTTTGAGGAATTGAGACCAAATCTTGTGTGGATAGAAAGAAGAGATGATATTTTGTGTCTTGGAAGCAATTTGGAATCCAAAAGATGAAGGATTAAGAGCAAGATTGAAAAATCGCTCTTGACCCTCAGTGAGGGTCCAGGGCGAAATTATTTACAAACTTCATCAAGCCTTGTTTTAAAAATTGATATTCTCCAAATTGCATTAGATCGCCAAAATTGCTAAATTGGAGGCATTTGGAAAATTAAAATCAAATTCGCATTAAATTAAAGGCATTTTAATTTAATAAATTAATTTTTAGGCCTTGAAATAATCAAAAATCCACTTTGGAGGCATTAAAATTAATTTTCAAATTTTAAATGAAGGTGAGCGCTCAAATACATTTATTTGCTTTTACAAGCAAGTCGGCCTTCTTTTGAGGGGGATTTTGTTTCATTTTCATTTCCCTTTTGGCAAGTTGGCCTTGGAGGGAATCAAGGTGAGCGCTCTATATATGGGCGATGCTTTGTTCAAGTTTAATCATTCATTCATCCTTTCCTAAGTGCGAAATTGGAGAGCTATTTGTGGGGCGAAATCCAGAGGTTGAAGTGCAAATTGGAGCGAAATCTAGCTACAGTGGAGCGAATTTCTACTAAGTGTTGAAGATCAAAGAGGGTGGAGTCTATTCTTTTTGAAGCTAGAGGAGGCGCAATTCATCCAAGGGAGAATTTTGTTTTAAATTTTGCCTAGCAAAATCCATTTTTTTTGCATCATTTCTTAGAGTTTAATACTCAAGAGGAGGTATGGCAAAATCATCTTGACACCCTTGTTTAAGGTTTGATTTTTGGACATTTGTTTTGGAAAAATCTAAGTATTACATGGTTAATTAGGAAATGATAACTCAAGATTTATCATGAAGTTTCCTAATTAAAATCTTAAGTCTTCCTTTTAAGTTTAATTTCTAGACTTCAAGATATATTACTAATTTTTAAATGTTGTGTAGGTATCAAGATGGCGACTCCAAAGTCCGGAGGATCTACAAGTTGGCAGGTTCTCATCCAAGAAGATCAAGCAAGGACAAGAGCGACCTCCTCCAGTCTAGCATCAACAAGGACAGCCTTCTTCGGTCAAGCATCATCAGGAATAACTTCTTCCAATCCAGCATTCCAAGGCGAGGTACATCAATCGTCCTGCACATCAAAGAAAAAAGAAGTCAGAGCAAGGGTTCGTTGAAGGAGCAGATAGTTCTAGAAGAGTTAATTAAAGCTAGCTTCTCAGCAACATCAAATTGGCATCAACCAAGTGTCAGATGAGGTGGCATCCCGGTCATCACTTATCCAGTCGGTGTGGTCCACCTCAGCGTGTCCAGATTCAATGTACCTAACTCATGGGAGGTGGCACAAACTTCGATGTACCTACCCCATCTATCCATTGGTTGAATTTTCCAGAGAAGACATGTGTCCTAAAGATGTAATTTTATCATTGGTCAAGCATTAAAAGTTATGTAATGGTTGTAACAAACCCTAATTAGGGTTTTTATTGTTGAATCTTGGCCATTGATCTCAAATGGATCTTAGCCATCGAATTGTATTATGGGCACTATATAAGCCCCAACTCTTCATTTTGTAAAGGCAGTTAGAGAGGAATAGAAGATAGAGAGTCAGTAGTTAGAATAGTGAACTAGTCAGTTGATAGAATAGCAATTAGAATAGAGTAGAGAGAGAAGGCAAAGATTGTTGCCAAGGTGTTGTTGTAAAAGACTTGTAAAACTTCATTGAAGAAATGGTGAAATTTATGGGTCGATTCAACAATTTGCATGGTCTCTATACTTCTCATATTTGATTTCATGTTATTAGATGAGTGGAAGAAATGTGCTTGATTGATGGTGAAATTCGTATATCCATTCTACTAGCAGTTTGTTGATTGCAGACTTGCCTTGTGTAGTCAACTAGAATCATTCAGCTTAAGCTTAACTGCAATTGTCGCTTCTTCATTGATATGCATCGGCCTGATGGTGTCTATGCCTGCAGTGATGATTTGAACATCATAAAGCTTTCCTTCGAAGATCGCACTAACCTTGTGGAGATGGTCCTGGGATGTCAAAACAAGACTTAGTTAGAATTTCATCAAAGATCATTCATTGCTCTTACATTCTTAGTATCAGAATTAGATCCTTTCCTCGCCCTCGTCCTTTTTCCCTTTTTTTTCAAATCTAAGCTAGTAAAATCCTGTGTTCCAGCGATATTCAAAGCAAATCAGACGTTCAGTCATCAATTGTAAGTCTCCTTGTGATTCCAGCAAATCACATCATACCACAGAGAGCTTATCCACACGTAGAGATCCTACAACGAAGAACCTTGAAGTCACCTTGATTGATCCTTTTCGCGATATCTTCAGCATTCAAAGGCTTTACTCGAGAGTATAAGGTACCCTTGGGTATTTTATTCTGTGTTTGATAGTGTACAAAATACACGTCAACACTTCCCTGACCAACACCTCTACATATTCTTTATTAAGAACCTTCTCTTTCCTGAACTCATCCTCATCCATTCCACCATCTATCACTTTCTGATGGTGCTCGACAATTTCTTGCTCTAATCTATAAGTTTTTCCGAAAAAATATTTTTGAAAACCTCTCGGTTCCATTGTTTAAGCTTCTCCTTTATGAACTGTAGTTTCTTAAAGAAAATAAAAGCTTTATTACCAAACCTTTGTGTGGCTTCCTTCCACCATCCGGCCACCATATCCAAAAATCTTGCCTCTCTCAGCCACATCTTTTCAAATTTAAAAGGACAACGTTCCGGGACCTCATCTTCATGGATCCTTGCATAGATTGGATAGTGATCCGATCCAGTTATAGGGAGTATTTCAGCCTGCAAGAGCCATGGAAATCTATCCCAATCTCCCCATAATAAAATCCTATCCAATTTCTCCGCAATGTTAGAGAAACCACTACACCTATTGTTCCAAGTGAATTCTCCCCTTTTGAAAGGGACTTCCATAAGACCATTAAAGAAAACAAAATCACTAAAATCCTTTTGTTTTTGGTTATTCCAACCTACACCTCCACTTTTATCTGAGGGTCTCAGGATAGCATTAAAATCTCCTCCAAGAAGAAAGTGCTTACCCACATTACTCTCTAGAATTTCTGATAAGGATTCCCAAACCAACTTCAGCTCTCAAACATTAGTCGGACCATAAACATTAATCGGATTAAAACTGAAGTGCATCTGCTTCGACCACACTTCAACCCATTGCCAAGACCTCTCAGATCTGATCACTTGAATATCTGTAACTATATCCTTCCACAGTACCCCTAGACCCCTTGAAGCTCCATCTGATTCCACAATCGAGCATTTCCAGTCTTTGAAAGATCTGACAAATTTGCTCACACTATCCCCTTCTAATTTTAACTCTTGCAAGATAACAATTTCAGTTCTCGTTTGATCAAGACATCTCTTGATCAAACACACCTTGTCAGGGGCATTACAACCCTTGACATTCCATGATAGTACTCTCATGGCTCCCGAGAAAAGGCTATGCCTTTTCCCGATCTCAGTTTTTTTTTACCAGTAGCACTTCTAGCCATTTCCAATTTCACTCTAACAGACTTCCTTCCCCTCTTTTTCTTTTCACCTACTGAAGGCTTCAATTTATGCACCGATGATTGATCTAGATATCTTTTTTCCATTATGCCCATAGTTGCTGATAAACCCAGTTCATCTCCTTCTTCCATTTCCTCCTTCGATTGGGTCACTTGATCCAAATCCTCTGAAGAGTTATCCTCCTCCGTTTCTTCCTCAAAGGAGCTTTCCAAATTCCTAATAGGAGAAATTTGAATATCCTTAAAAACTGTATCCGAGTCTTCCTCTGTATCTTCAGTAGCAGGCACATGATTTAAACCCGAAGGCCCTGTATTCATCTGAGCACTATTGCAAGTTTCCCCAAGTTTCTCCCCCCTCAATGCCGAATCTAGAGATATATTCTTAGACACAAAACCAGGAATCACCTTTTCAGTTTCATCCAAAAAGAAAAAGTCACCTTCATTCTGGACGCTTTCAACCACCACTTTTGCACCATTCGGGTGACTTTCCTCAACCTGTGCCACTAGAGACTTTATCGTACCTACTGGGACTGTATTAACCCTAACCCATTTCGCTGGATCTAAATCTGAAATATGGTGCTTTGGCATGGACAAAACTTCCTTCCTCCCTGAAGATGGCCAAAAATCAAGACAAGTATAAAAAAAAATCATACTCTAGTTGGCCTGTTAGATCTCTCGACTGTGCCATCATGTACAGAAAATCTGGATCCTCTCCTACAAAAGAATCTTACTTAGTAAGAAGCATATCTACCAATTTCTCTTGTTCCAACCCCTTACCTTTTTTCTGGTGTAAACATTCATTATCTGGGTGACCGAAACCTTTGCAAACTTTACACATTTCTATATGTTCCTCCACTTCCACCGACTGTTTCCAAACTCCTTCATTTGTTCTTAACTCAACTGTTTTCGGTAGAGGGTGCTCCGCTTGCCAAAGAATACACATACGAGCATACATACTATAGTCCTTGGTTGCAATTGCTTCATCTTCTTTTACAAAAATACCCAAAATATTCGCAATCCGTTGAAGGGTTTCCATGTTCCAGTATTCATGAAGCAGATTATATAATCTTATCCATATTGGGGTTTCAATTATTACTTCCTCTTTAGGGTTAAAGTTTGGAGTCTAGTCTTTTAGGTAAAAACCTTTACCCCATATCATGTAAGGTCCGCTATTAAATATCCATTCTTTGTCCTTAGCAGTCGGGCATGTTACCAAATAGAAACCATTCGGCAACGTTTTAAAATCCATCTTTCTCCAATGCTCATTACACCACTCCTCTTCTTCCATTTCCTCCTCCAATTGGGTCACTTGATCCAAATCCTCAGAAGAGTTATCCTCCTCCGTTTCTTCCTCAAAGGAGCTTTCCAAATTCCTAATAGGAGAAATTTGAATATCCTTAAAAACTGTATCCGAGTCTTCCTCTGTATCTTCAATAGCAGGCACATGATTTAAACCCGAAGGCCCTGTATTCATCTGAGCACTATTGCAAGTTTCACCAGGTTTCTCCCCCCTCAATGCTGAATCTAGAGATATACTTAGACACAAAACCAGGGATCACCTTTTCAGTTTCATCCAAAAAGAAAAAGTCACCTTCATTCTAGACGCTTTCAACCACCACTTTTGCACCATTCGGGTGACTTTCCTCAACCTATGCCACTAGAGACTTTATCATACCTACTGGGACTGTATTAACCCTAGCATTAACCCATTTCGTTGGATCTAAATCCGAAATATGGTGCTTTGGCATGGACAAAACTTCCTTCCTCCCTGAAGATGCCCAAAAATCAAGACAAGTATAAAAAAAATCATACTCTAGTTGGCCTGTTAGATCTCTCGATTGTGCCATCATATATAGAAAATTTGGATCCTCGGCTACAAAAGAATCTTCCTTAGTAAGAAGCATATCTACCAGTTTCTCTTGTTCCAACCCCTTACCTTTTTTCTGGTGTAAACATTCATTATTTGGGTGACCGAAACCTTTGCAAACTTTACACATTTCTATATGTTCCTCCACTTCCACTGCCTGTTTCCAAACTCCTTCATTTATTCTTAACTCAACTGTTTTCGGTAGAGGGTGCTCCGCTTGCCAAAGAATACACATACAAGCATACATACTATAGTCCTTGGCTGCAATTGCCTCATCTGCTTTTACAAAAATACCCAAAACATTCTAAATCCGTTGAAGGGTTTCCATGTTCCAGTATTCATGAGGCAGATTATATAATCTAATCCATATTGGGGTTTCAGTTATTACTTCCTCTTTAGGGTTAAAGTTTGGAGTCTAGTCTTTTAGGTAAAAACCTTTACCCCCTATCATGTAAGGTCCGCTATTAAATATCCATTCTTTGTCCTTAGCAGTCGGGCATGTTACCAAATAGAAACCATTCGGCAACGTTTTTAAATCCATCTTCCTCCAGTGCTCATTACACCACTCCCTAACTCGCCTAAAAGCCGGCCAAGGGCCGCTCCACTTCAAAATGAAAGCTTTTTCTTTCAGATTATTAATTGCTTCATTCTAGGCTTGACCATTTACTGATAAAGACACAACTACCGTATGTTCAAAGTTAGGGATTACCTTATCCTGATTTTGCCCCTCAACTAGAGATTTCTTTCTCCAGAACTTCTTTTCAATCTTCTTGAAATCAAAAGGTCCATCTAGTCGCAAATCCGCATAACCCCATCTGTTGCTCTTCACATTCCCATCACACGGAGGATTGACAGGAACGTTCGTCTTAGGGCCTGTTGTATTTCTTCCCGGAGCCTTCCATGCTTGAGAAGGAGGCCTCCACTGCCTATCCTGCCAACGGTTATTCACTCTCATGTTAAGAGGCCAAGCTTTGTTTCCACGCCCCGACCATCGATCCTGAGGCCTGAAAAACCCTAGCTCTCATCTGCGCTCCGCCATTGCATCATCTGGAACTTCTTGCTTTTTTCTAAATTGAATTTTGAAAATAATCTAGTAATGTTGTATTAGTATTACTGTCGAATTTTATTTTTGTTTGTTGTATTACCATAAACTTGTGCAATACAGTTTAATTAGATTATATAATATTACTTTTACTGCATATGGTCACTGTAAGTCTCTCTATAGGCCTGATTTCTCTTTGTAAAAGAAGATAACAGGACTTTCTTACATCGGTTAATTCTCCGTTAATTTTATACTACAAAATTTATATATTAGCACACACCAGGTGTTATGTTGCAGCATGTTACTATATTCATCACAAAAGATGCCATGCCTACCCAACCATTATAAATTAAAATGTCAATTTGCATGAAACTCATTTCTTTTGCCAGATGTTTAAACAAATTTGAAACATTGTTATTCTTTAATACAATAACCAGCCGATACAAGGAGCATGTAGATTACCACTGTTGAGGACATCAGATGTTTCATATTGATTGGATATCTTCTGAATATATGTATCATATTATATGATTCAGGTGAATGTCTTTTCAAGGTTTGACTCCTATCGAGATGTTATGAAGAAGTATACAGTTAAAGCCACACCAGAAGATAAAAGCAGTGTCTTGCAACAGGTTCTTTGCTTCCTTGTTTATTCTACTATTTATCTACCAGCATTTTCATATGTGGTCATTTTTGTTTTCATAAATCTGATTAGGACTCTTTGCTTTTGATGTCCATTCTCAGGGTGGGATGTATGTTTTCAAAGGAAAGGAATTGTTGTATGCAAGGAAAGATGAGGGGACTGGAGATCATGCTCCCCTAGATGATGTCCTAAATGTTTGTTGCACAGTTCCTGTTAGCTAAACTCAAATTGTAGTTATCATAAGTCATTGATCATGACTTTCTGAAGTTGCTTCTCTAAACGCTGTAGATAAAAGAAATAAAGTTTATAGTAGAAATACATACTCCAGGAGTATATTGTTGTTCAAGAGTAGCCAAAGTCAATATGTATATGTTTCACTTAAATTAATTATGAATTCTGTTTCTCAAATTCATATTATAGGGGCAGCATTTTATTCAACTTATATAATCAGCTTATTTCTCAGTTTATAGTTCTGTGATTCTCTCTCCATGGCACATGAATGAATGATTTCAAATCAATTTAAAATTGATTCTATTGTAACAATTATAATATTTTGGCTTGATACAACGAGAATTGAAATTGCTTTCTGTTAGGAAAATCAAATTTTGCTTGTCACCTTGTGAATAACCTTAATTAGTAAAGGTTTCTTCTTAGATGTGATTCTCATTGAAATGTGTGTAAACTCACATCTAAGAGCACAGGAACCTTGGTAAATATTAATAAATCATTGCATTGAGGCCTGTACTCTTTATTTAAAGGAATTTCAATAAGATCTTCATTTTGAAATATTATATCTCACTCTAGTCCCAATTAAAATCGAAGGAACCTTTCTTATGTGGAGAATTTGGAAGGCACAAGCATTCATCAGAAGTATAAAATGAGTTTGAGACTACTTTAGAACAAGCTATATTTCAGTGATCACCATTAATGGTGACCCTCAATTCTTTTCAATCATGTTTGCCATTAGCAAAAGAACCATAGATGAAAGCCCTACACTGTTATAAGAAAGGCATTTATATAGCTAAAGTCCCAGTTTATTTTGCTAATAGACTAAAAGCCTAAAAGAGATTAGTTAATTTTTCATAAGCTACAACAATGTTTTGAGATTAATACATCAAGGTTCTACAACTTTATAGGCGACAACAATGCATTGGGATTAAGCCCTAATACTCTTTTGCATAAAACTTGTCATATGATTTCTAGTTGGTGTTTGGATTGGAGATGGAATCTTGTTACACTTTATAATATACATATAATAACCACCCCAAAATGGCTTATTTTTTTGTTTACATACATCAAGGTAAGAGAAAGTGCAATATGGAACAATGTTGTTGGTGGGCGCGAGTGACACTTAATACCACTAATGTATGATAATAAATTGTTATAATAATGGTGAAGAGATGATGTACAATGTGTCATGTGAATAAGAATAAAATGGAATTTGTATGTAGTCATCAAAAAAAGGGGTTGGGTTTCACAAACCACTATGACAATGCTCAAGTAATAAGTGGAAGGGCACTCAAGTCAATTGACATAGTGACACTATTTATCCATGGCTATAATAGAGTTAGGTTAGTTCACTAGGGATAAGGGATTGTAGGTTGAAGCATTTTATAAAGTGCACGTGCACATATAGTTTTGAGTCATGTTTCTACGGAGATGACCACTCCCATGACTAGTCATCATCTTATCAATTCATTTATTAAGTGTACACATAATTTTAAGTCACGATTTGGGGAGGCGATCACTCTCATGACTTAAGTCATAATATATTAAACACTAATTAAAAGATCATTAACATTTAGCCCAAAAGGATCATTGGATGAGATCAATCTCCACCCTAACATCAAGGAAAACCCATGGGTTTGAAAATCTTAGGATCAACTATAAGAAGGGACCTCGTGTGAGAGCCACCATAATGTCTTGCAAGAAGGAAGTGGGTAGGAGAGTAGAATGGGGAGGAGAGGAGAATAGAGTGGAAGAAGCAGTCTAGGCCTTGACCATCTCCCTCTCTCTCTTATTATCCCCATGAACGTAAAACTAGATCTAGGGTTTTGCTAATTGTAGTTTATTTCCTCCATTTTGTTCATTTGTCATTGTTTATTTAACCTAGATTTACCTTGGGGTTTTTGGTTATAGGTTAAAGGAAGGTAATGGAGGAGAAAAAAATCATGTGTAATAAAATAAAATTGCATCTATAAAAAACCATTTAAAGAGGAGAAAAACATCTAATGTAGATGTATTTTTTCCATGTAAAAGTAATAAAAATAAAACTCATTTTTATTCACTTGTCTATCTGTTCATCTCTAAAGAAAATCATCTACTTTTGGGTCCTTTTTTTGTGTTTGGGGGGGGGGGAGTGGGTTGGTGTTTTCACATTGTTTTCTTGGCCCATGGTTTTGTAAATCTACCTTTTGATGTGTCTATTAATATTCACACATGCACTAAGGGTTGATTGGTAATTCTGATACTTAAAGATAAGTACATATGCCAAGCTAATAAGATTGGGGGGGGGGGGGAGCGGGTGGAGGTGAATCATACAAACTTAATCTTCCATAAAAACATCAGATTCAACCTTGGTAACATATACTTCAGTAATATAACCAAAACTGCTAAACATGCAAACTCAAAAGCATATAAACATCATAACACTCATAACACCAGATTTAACGTGGAAACCCGAATAGGGAAAAACCACTGTGGGATTTCAGACCCACTAAGAAATGTACTCTTCTAGAGTATGCTCGGTTAAAAACAAATCCTATTAAAGATTACAAACACATTGCTAGATGTGACCCGGTTAAGGGATTTCCCTCAGATATGTTAGGATCTTCACCTTGTTAGAAGTTACCTTGTTACAGGATTTCAAACACTCAATCAGAATGTCACCTTGCTAGAGGGTTTTACAAATAAGACTGTTAAGTCCACTCGATTAAGAGATTTTCTGTCACTTTACAAAATAATAGTAATAAAAATCTATCTGCAACTTCACATCTAAAATGCTAAAGCAGATTCTTATTTGCTCAATACAATATAGACATAGAACTAATCTTGTCTATCTGCTGGGCTCTATACTCTGTTATTCAAAACAGGTCTTCAAGCTTCTGTGCTCGGTAATCACTATGTAGCATCCCTGTGCATACACTTGCCCACATACATTGTTTATCAACAGTTCCCTATTTATAAACAATTAGCCAACCGCTTAATCCCCTTGATCACATTTCCCATGATCAATCATAGCCATCAGATGTTCAAACTTTGTCCAGGTTCAATGTATCCTTCGATCTGAAAACGTTTTACCCCACCTTGGAACTTGCATATATTTCTTGGAACTTGTGTTAGGGTATTGCAGTTCAATCTAAGCTGTAGATCTTCCTGCCGATTTTCCTTTGCCATAGATTCTTTAACAAACTTCATTCACGGCATACCAATCATTCAATCATAGTCAGCTCATCAGTTTCCTTCATTAAATAATGCATGTAATCATTTAATGTGTTATGTTATTACTCGGTTGCAACTCGGTAAATACTAAACTTCACTCGGTAGACATTTTGCCTTCATTAACCGATAGCGATAACCTTAGGGTTTACCGACTAGGTTTCTTAGGGTTTACCGACTAGGTTCTTTGCTCGGTAACATAGTATAGTATTAACCTTTCAATCAATAACATATGTAGGATATCAAAACAATATAAATATCATGATCTCATCATTGTCTAACTCGATAATAGTTGCCCATTGAATAACTTATTTCTCCCCTTATTCATCATATTCTTTCTGTGTCTTTTACCGACATCTTTATACTCATCAAATCATACTTCTCAAGATATGGCAACATCATACTGAATTAGAAAATCAATTTCTTGACATCAATGACAAAATAATAATATTAAGACAATAAACAACCTTAATTAGTTATATCCATAATCATCAACAACCTTCTCAATATCCTTTTTGAAATGCCAACAATCTCTCCTTGTTTGTTATAATGCCAAATGCTAACAATCTCCCCTTTTGGCATTGATGGCAAAACCAATTGATTTGACCTAATTGATTCAGATTGCTGTGAGATTCTGAAATGTTGAAATGTTCTCCTTCTGTTATCAGAATTCTCCCCCATACATTAGTCTTCTCCTCTTTTCTTCAGTCTTCTCCAGTCTTCTCCCCCTTTGACAACAATGCCAAAATGTGAAGAACTAAAACATAATTTCTTCCTGTATGAAGTGATTTCCTACTGTTATGTGTCAACTTAGTCTCAGTCAGAGCATTTATGTCTTCAATTCTTGTTCCCTGTATTATTTCCTGTACACCTTTAGAAAACCTCCTAAAGTGTGTAAATCAACATCAACTCCTAAAAAGATATTCGGTAGAGTCATCGAATTGATGCTTTCACCGAACTCGGTCAGTGAGTAGAAGATAGGGGTAGGACCCCTAACTTGCTTCTGAGATACTCAAAAGTGTCCCTTGGCAGTGGCTTGGTGAAGATATCTGCTATTTGTTCCTTTGTGCTAACATACTCCAACACCATTTTCTTCTCTTGAGCTTCTTCTCTAAGATAATGATATTTGATAGAGATGTGCTTTGTCTTAGAGTGCATAACAGGATTCTTTGAAATGTTAATGGCACTAGTATTGTCACAGAATATAGTTACTGGCTCTGTAACTTTCTCATTTATACCTTCCAACAGTTGTTTGATCCATGCTATATTGGTACAATTCAATGCTGCTGCAACGTATTCAGCTTCTGCTGTTGACTGTGAAACACATCCTTGTTTCTTGCTAAGCCAACTCACTAGTCTTTCTCCTAAAAAGAAAGCTCCTCCACTTGTGCTTTTTCTGTCATCAATGTTGCCTGCCCAATCAACATCAGTATAAACTTTTAAATCAAAATTATTTCTTTTCTGATATACTAAGCCATAATCCTGATCTGGGGGATATTTTCACCAAAAAATTGAAGTATCTCCAAAGCTCCAAAAATCAGCATCATGGTAAAGTTCTTGAGATCCTGAATCCAATGCAACTTGAACAGGCAAAAAAGGAGTCCATACGTCAGAGTTATGGCCGGTCAAAGTTTGGTCAAACCAAGTATGGAGGCGGTCAAAAGGTAAAAAATAATCATCCCAAAAGTGATCAACAATGGGTTTCAAATTAAAGAGCTCGTCTAAAGCTTTCCAATGCCATTCGTTTCGTCAAAAACGGAGTCCGTATGAGAAAGTTATGGCAGTTTGAAGGTTGAAGGGAAGAGCGTGCTTTTGATGATGTCAGCATGATGTCATCATGCTAACGTGGTAGTTTGCATGTTATTTTATTAAACAAATAAAATTGGATAATGGGTGGAGAGATTCGAACCCATAACAACTTGAAACTAATTCTCCATCTTCACCACTAAACCTCAACTTGCACATGTTAATTATAGGCGGCAGTTTTATTTTAATCTTTATCCGAATCGCCATTTACTTAAAAAGAAGACGATGGGGTTTGAACCCTTGACCACCGGCCTCCTAAAATTTCGGGCGGCCGTTGTGCTATGTATAGCTTTTGATATTATATTGGCATGTTTTATATTTGAACATTACTTTAAACCGCTAACCTTATTTAAATAAGGTTATTTGTTAAAAACAAATCCCTAATAATGGAGTAAAATCCAAACCATAAAATGGAAAGAGGATATCTACGGGATTATTTTCCCAAGGGGGATTTTTTTTGGTTTTGGTGGTTTTAGCCTAATTGTGGCTAATTTTATGTATAAAAGGGGGTATTAGGCCTTTGAAAATCATCCAGGTGATGAGAAGGAGATTATGAACTTGAAGGCTTATTGATTATTCCTGCACATTGGAGAATAATGTTGCCATTGTGCTTGAAGGGAATATCTTGTAACACTTGTAATTGATTTTGGAGCTAATCGGATCGGTCCCCCTATTGGAGCAGGACCCGGAGACGTAGTTCGACCCGCGGACGAACTCCGTTATCAATTGTGTTTTGTCTTCTATCTTTCTACTTTCTTTCTTTCAGTTCATTACCTTTATTATGCTTTGTTCATTTAAGCATTATTATGTTAATTCGCTCAGATTAAAGCTTTGAATTAGCTTGTGTAATATTGTTAAGCATTTGTCTGTAATTGTCATAGATCCTAATCAGATCAAGTTTGGTATCAGAGCTTTGTTTGACTAGTATTGCAGAATTGAATGCTAACAAGATCTAGGATTCAACGAGGCGAAGGCAAGCTTGAAGAATATAATCCCGAGATCGGAAAACGAAGAACTAATCCACCATCACAGATGGAAGGAAAAGGTGGTGAAGAAGGTTCCGAAGATAAGAGTATTCAGAAGACTCTTCAAAATTTGGAAACCATTGTACAAGTTTTAGTACAAGAGAGAGAGGACAAGATGTGAAGACGTGCAGCTCGTGAGAACAAAGGGAAAAGACCAGGAGGTGACCATGAGCCTCCAAAAACACCCCTATCTCCTTCTTCTCCTTCTTCCCTGTCTTCTCCCTCTTCTACTCATTCTGAGCCTTCTTCTCTTTTCAAGAGTTCACATAAGCCTAAGATTAAATTGGATGTAAAATTTGATCTACCAAAGTATTGTGGGGAATTAAATGCTGAAAAATTAGATGATTGGATTCAACAGGTTGAAGTCTATTGTAGAGTCCAAAACCTCTTAGATGATGCTGATAGGATCCAATTAGCTACTCTTCGGTTAGGAGGTACAACTCTAACCTGGTGGGAGAGTAGAATTCGGGATGGGTCTTCACAACATGGTAAAATCAATTTAACTTGGTCAGACTTTGTTAATGCTCTCAAGAAGCAATTCTATCCCCTAGGCCATATGCAACAGCTAATGATGAGCTGGCAACTTTTTAGGCAAGGGAAAGGTCAGTCTGTCCAGGATTACACCCATGAATTCAGAAAGAAGGCTATTACATTAAATGTTCCATTGTATACCCAAAACACGTTGCTTAAGTACATAGGTGGTCTTCACTCTTATTTGAGACATTCAATTTTGGTCTTGAATCCTAGTAACTTAGAAGAAGTCTGTGTTCAAGCCACACACCTAGAGTCAAGAGGTAAGGGTTCTTTTATTGATAAGTTTGATAAGAAGCCATCTAAGTCTGAGAACAAATCCCAAAACAAAGGGAAGGGGAAAAAGACAGCTACAGTGAAGAAAGAGGGTGAAAAACCCACATACTCACATTGCAAGAAAGAAGGGCATGATGATTCTAGGTGCTGGAAGCTGCACCCTGAAAAGAGGCCAAAGAGATATGGTGGAAACAAAGACAAACAAAAGACTGTTGCTATAGTTCAACAGGATCTTGGATCTGACTTTGGAGATGAGACAAAGATCGTTGCTGCTGGAATCCAAGGTAAAGAAAAAGGTAGATCTCTCTCATCAGCTACAAGTTCTTCTAATATAAGTGCAAGTACAAGTAAAGATTCTACTCCTAAGAATGATAAGCAAAGGAATGAATTATTTCATATTTGGGTTGTTGTCAAACATACTAAAGTTGATACATTATTTGATACAGGTTCTCAAGTTAACTTGATATCTGAAGAAATTGTTAAAAAGCTTAACTTGACTACAACACCTCATCCGAAACCATACCCTCTGGGATGGGTTTGCAATGAGGCACAATTGCAAGTAACTAAACAATGTAAGATAAGATTTGCTATCACTGCAAACTTTGTAGATGAGGTAGAAGCTGATGTAGTCCCTTTAGATATTTGTGGTCTTGTACTTGGGAGTCCCTATTTGTATGATCGACAGGCTATCTTTTATAGAGGGGAGAACAAATACCATCTTTTTAAAGATAAGGTTGAATACATTGTACGGGCACATAAGGTAAAGACTAATCTTGCACTAGTTAATGTTGGTCAGATGAAAAGGTTAGTCAACTCTAGTAAGAACTTTGTATTAATGCTTGTAAAAGCCAAAGAGGAAGAAACATCTAAGGCATTTAAAGGATGTGATCCTAAACATAAGGCTGAAATGGTCAAAGTTGTTTCCGCTTACGATGACTTGTTTCAGGAACCAAAAGGATTGCCTCCTAAGAGAGAGATACAACATGAGATCTAGTTGCAGCAGGATGTGCCACTTCCAAACATTGGCATGTACCGGTTATCAGTCTTGCAAAATGAAGAGATCAAAAAGCAGGTTCAAGAGTTGGTTGAGAAAGGAGTTATTCGTCCTAGTACATCTCCTTGCGGTTCTCCTATTGTGTTGGTTCCAAAGAAAGATGGGACTTGGAGAATGTGCATCGACTACAGGGCTCTGAACAAGATAACGGTAAAGAACAGGTACCCTCTTCCTAGAATTGATGATTTACTTGATCAGTTGAAACATGCAATTTATTTCACTAAGTTAGACTTGCGTAGTGGATATCATCAGATACAAATTGCAGAAAATGATATTTGGAAAACTGCTTTTAAGACAAAACAAGGACTTTATGAGTGGTTGGTTATGCCCTTCGGGCTTTGTAATGCACCGGCTACATTCATGAGAGTCATGAATGATGTCTTTCGTCCTTTTATTGATGATTTTTTCATAGTCTACCTAGATGATATTCTTGTATTTAGCAAGTCTTGGGAAGATCATGTAATTCATGTTAAAAAAATCCTTGATGTATTAAGGAAAGAAAAACTTTTTGTAAAGATGTCTAAATGCGAGTTTGCTAAGACATCCTTAGTGTACCTAGGCTATGTCGTAGGGAATGGTCAACTAAAAGTAGACCCTGCGAAGGTCGATTGTATTGTAAAATGGCCTAAGCTAAGTACAGTCACAGAAGTCAGGAGTTTTTTAGGTGCAGTTCAGTACTGGAGGAAGTTCATTGCAAACTTCTCTTTTATTGCTTCATTATTGCACACATTGACCAGTACGAAGGCAACTTTTCAGTGGGGAGGTCCACAACAGAAGGCTTTTGACACTTTGAAGGAAAAGTTGAGCACCGCACCAGTTCTGGCTTTACCAAATTTACATCAACCATTTGAAATCAAGACAGATGCTAGCAGGTTTGCCATGGGCGTTGTACTCATGCAAGGAGGTAAACCAGTCTGCTACCACTTTGAAATTTTTCGGGAGCAGTAAGTAACTATCCCACTTATGATAAGGAACTTTATCCTTTAGTTCAGAGTGTTAAGAAATGGAAACACTACTTAATGGGCAAAGAGACTGTAATCCACACTGATCATCAGCCACTTCAGTATTTGCACTCACAATCTAAACTGCAACAAAGTAGGCATTTTAGGTGGATGGGTTTTCTTCAACAGTTTCATTTGGTAATTAAGTATAAGAAAGGTGCCCATAACAAAGTAGCAGATATGCTCTCTAGGCCTCCAGTTAAGAATGCTTTGATAATCCTTAAAAATAGTTCCATGGTTCGTGAAAGTTTTCAGGAACAATATGCTAATGATGAGAACTTTAAGGACATATATGCAGCTCTAATCCAGGGTAAACATGTAGAAGAAAAAGATTACTTTGTGCAGGATAACTTGTTATACCACTTGGGTAAATTGTGTATTCCTAAAGATGAACAGGCACAGGTGATTCGAGAAGCACATACCTCTTTGATTGCAGGGGATTTTGGTGTAAGTAAAACATTGGTTCAATTGCAGAAGTATTGTTATTGGCCTCGTATGCAGGAAACTGTTACAAAGTATATAAAAGGATGTGTAATGTGTGCAACCAGTAAACCAAGTAATAGGAAATTGGGTTTGTACACACCATTACCTGTACCATCCCGTCCATGGGAAAGTGTGTCTATGGACTTTGTGGGAGGTTTACCTATGTCTAGGAAGGGACATGATTATTTGTATGTTGTTGTTGATTGGTTTAGCAAAATGTGTATTTTAATGCCATGTAAGAAACAGGTCACTGCTGAACTAACAACTCATATGTACTTCCAATTTGTATGGGTTCATTTTGGGTTACCTACTTCTATTGTATCAAATCGAGATTCTCGATTCTTAGGGGAATTTTGGACATCTTTGTGGGGACTCATGGGCACCAAGTTGAAGAAGAGTACAACCTTCCATCCACAGACTGACGGACAGACATAGGTAGTCAACAGGATAGTTGTTCATCTGCTTAGAGGTTACTGTAGCAAGCATCCTAAGTTGTGGGATGATAATCTTCATTATGTGCAACATGCTTACAACCATGCAGCACATTCTTCTACAAAGAGGTCTCCTTTTGAGACTTGCTTCGGCTACTTGCCAAAGACACCAATGGACTTTGCTTTTGGAAAGGATGATGTTATAGATGGACACCATGATGTAGAAAGGGCTTTAAAGTTCATCCAGAAGGTCCAAGCAATCCATCAGGCAGTAGAAGCATAGTTGGAACATAGCCAAGCAAAATACAAGGCTCGCCATGACAAGCATCGCATAGATCATCATTTTCAGGTTGGTGACCGTGTTTGGTTACATATCAACAAGGAAAGAATGCAAGGTGAAGGAAGGTGTATATGGTGAAAATGGATAACAATAATAACAAGATTGAAAGGCTAAATGAATTCAACCACAAAACCCTAGCCTAACAACAACAAAGATCCACCATAACATATGAAGATTACCTAAGACAATGCAAATCACATGAAATCACAAAGATTATACCATCACATGTCCAATAGGGTTTTGATCTCCATTCTTCCTATCTCCATTGATCTTGCTTGATATATTTGCTCTCAGATTTTATATGCACAAGAGCTCAACAAAGAACGGAATGTGGTTGCAAGTAGGATCGTAGTGTAGTCAATTGATCAAGTAGTTAGCTCATCAGCTCCTTCAGTCATTAGGGTTTGATAATGAAGAAGGCATCTCCTTAAATAGAAGACACTATATGAAATGGAGGGATAAGATTGAGAGGTGTAAAAGGAGGTCGGCTATGATTAGAGGGTAGGTAAAAGAAATAATAAAATAATGAAAGGGGTAGGTAGTGTATGAATTAAGAGATGAATGACATGTGCCATGGGTAGAAAAGGCTAATGAATTAATTAAATAAATAAAGATTTATTTAATTAATAGAAGAAGTGGGATAATTAAATAAATAAGAATATTTATTTAATTTAGGAAAATGATAATTTAAATAAATAAATGTATTTATTTAAATGAGAAATAAGGCTAGAAGAGGATCAATGAATTAATTAAATAAATAAAGATTTATTTAATTAATAGAAGAATTAAGCTTAGATAATTAAATAAATAAAATATTTATTTAATTAGACATGACAATTTTAGGTGTCTACAGAAGGAAGTTGAAGCCAATCAGATATGGTCCTTTTGAGATCTTGGAAAAGATCGATACCAATGCCTTCCGCCTTAATCTTCCTCCATACATGCAGATTTACTCGGTTGCCAATGTTGAGAATCTGAAGTTGTATGAACCTCCAATGATCTTGGATGAAGACACTGACATATAGGTTCCATCAGTTGATGATCTCTCACCAGAGTACATGTTAGAGTTGCCAGAAGATGTTATCCTTGACAAGAATGTCAGAACATCACGAAGAGGACCAATTGAATACCTCCGAGTGGGACTAAAGGGGATGCATCCAAGAAAGGCAAGATGGATGGACATTGGTAAAGTGAGGGAACTTTACCCTCACTTAATTTCCAAGTAATCAAACTTTCGGAGGTCTGAAAGCTCTCCAGTGGGGAGGCTTGATCCGAGGGATATTTTCACCAAAAAATTGAAGTATCTCCAAAGCTCCAAAAATCAGCATCATGGTAAAGTTCTTGAGATCCTGAATCCAATGCAACTTGAACAGGCAAAAAAGGAGTCCATACGTTTGAGTTATGGCCGGTCAAAGTTTGGTCAAACCAAGTATGGAGGTGGTCAAAAGGTAAAAAATAATCATCCCAAAAGTGATCAACAATGGGTTTCAAATTAAAGAGCTCATCTAAAGCTTTCCAACGCCTTTCGTTTCATCAAAAACGGAGTCTGTATGAGAAAGTTATGGCAGTTCGAAGGTTGAAGGGAAGAGCGTGCTTTTGATGACGTCAGAATGATGTCATCATGCTAACGTGGTAGTTTGCATGTTATTTTATTAAAAAAATTGGATAATGGGTGGAGAGATTCGAACCCATAACAACTTGAAACTAATTCTCCATCTTCACTGCTAAACCTCAACTTGCACATGCTAATTATAGGCGACAGTTTTATTTTAATCTTTATCCGAATCGCCATTTACTTAAAAAGAAGACGATGGGGTTTGAACCCTTTACCACCGGCCTCCTAAAATTTCAAGCGGCCATTGTGCTATGTATAGCTTTTGATATTATATTGGCATGTTTTATATTTGAACATTACTTTAAACCGCTAACCTTATTTAAATAAGGTTATTTGTTAAAAACAAACCCCTAATAATGGAGTAAAATCCAAACCATAAAATGGAAAGAGGATATCTACGGGATTATTTTCCCAAGGGGGATTATTTTCTGGTTTTGGTGGTTTTAGCCTAATTATGGCTAATTTTATGTATAAAAGGGGGTATTAGGCCTTTGAAAATCATCCAGGTGATGAGAAGGAGATTATGAACTTGAAGGCTTGTTGATTATTCCTGCACATTGGAGAATAATGTTGCCATTGTGCTTGAAGGGAATATCTTGTAACACTTGTAATTGATTTTGGAGCTAATCGGATCGGTCCCCCTATTGGAGCAGGACCCGGAGACTTAGTCCGACCCGCGGACGAACTCCGTTATCAATTGTGTTTTGTCTTCTATCTTTCTACTTTCTTTCTTTCAGTTCATTACCTTTATTATGCTTTGTTCATTTAAGCATTATTATGTTAATTCGCTCAGATTAAAGCTTTGAATTAGCTTGTGTAATATTGTTAAGCATTTGTCTATAATTGTCATAGATCCTAATCAGATCAAATCCTCAGTGCCTTTCAAATATCTGAAAATTCTTTTGATTGCTGTCATGTGTGTTTCCTTAGGATTTGCAGAGAATCTTGCAACTATACCTACTGCATGTGCTATGTCTGGCCTGCTGTGAACAACATATTGTAGCTTTCCAATCATGGATCGGTAAAGTGTCTCATCAACAGATGCAAATTCATCATTCTTTGATAATTTACAGTTGGTAGTCATAGGAGTACTTACTGGTTTCGAATCCTCCATTCCAAATTTCTTCAAGATTTCCTTTATGTACTTGGATTCAATAATGAAAATCTCATCTTTCAATTGCAGTATCTGTAAACCTATAAAATATTTTATCTCACCGATTAATGACATCTCAAATTCTTTGCTCATTTCATTTCCAAAGTTTTTGCATAAAGAGTCATTTCCACAAAATAGAATGTCATCAACAAATATGGCTGAGATCACTATTCCATTTTCATCATTCTTCATGTACATATTGTTGTTTTCACTTGTTCTTATAAAACCAATCTTGATTAAATAAGAGTGCAATCTTTCATACCATGCTCTATGTGCTTGCTTCAGACCATATAACACTTCGTTCAATTTACATACCTGATCTTTATTATTGTCTTCAACAAATCCTTTAGGTTGTTCAATAAAAACTTCTTCTAATATTCCATTCAGAAATGCAGATTTGACATCCATTTGATATACCTTGAAATTCTTGTAAGCAGCATATGCCAACAATGTTCTTACGCCTTCAAGTCTTGCCACAGGTGCAAAAGTTTCACCATAATCAATTCCTTCTTCTTGGGCATAACCTTTGCAAACTAGTCTTGCTTTATTTCGAATGACCTCTCCTTTTTAATTCAACTTGTTTCTGAAAATCCACTTTGTACCGATTACATTTTTGTCCTTCGGTCTTGGGACCAGTGTCCATGTGTCATTTTTCTTGATTTGATCAATCTCTTCTATCATAGCATTTATCCAATCTTCACTGTTAAATGCCTCTTTCACTATTCTCGGTTCAAATTCAGATATCAAACATGTGTTCTGTCTCAGTTTGTTCCTTGTCATCACTGGATCATCCTTATCTCCTATAATTTGACTTGGTGCATGATCTTCTTCATCACTCGGTAACTGGATATTCTCTTCATTTCCTTCAACATTTTTCTCGGTAAAACTTGTTGGTTGAACATAGACAAATTTATCATAATCTTCTGGTTCTTTGGAGTTTCCTTCATCATTTCTTTCTGCAAATTCATCAATTTTCACATTTGCACTTTCTACTATTTTGTTAGATGATTTGATCAGACATTTAAATGTTTTACTTCTAAAAGAATAACCAAGAAATGTTCCTTCTTCACTTTTCTGATCAAACTTACCATTTCTATCATCCTTGTGTACATAGCATCTACTTCCAAAGATTTTAAAATAACTCACATTAGGTTTCTTGTCATACCAGATTTCATAAGGTGTCTTCAAAGTACCTTTCTTCAGTTGTACTCGGTTCAGGGTGTAAACTGCAGTGCTTATTACTTCTCTCCAAAATGTTTGTGGCACTTTCTTTTCAATCATCAGGGTTCTAGTGCAATCCACAATAGATCTGTTTCTTCTCTCAGCAATTCCATTTTGTTGTGGAGTTCTCGGTGCAGAGACCTGTCTTTTTATACCATGATCATTGCAGAATAAGTTGAACTCATCAGATGTGAACTCTCCTCCTCTATCTGATCTAGGATATTTCAGTTGTCTTCCTATTTCATTTTCAACTTTTGCCTTGTACCATTTAAACATTTGAAAAGCTTCTGATTTTTCTTTTAAAAACATTACTGACATCATCCTTGAGTAATCATCCACAAATAATATGAAATATTTATCACCATAATAACTTTGAACTTTCATAGGACCACAAAGATCAGTGTGCACAAGATCTAAAATTCCCTTAGAAGTGTAAGACTTACTTGTAAAGCTTGATCTTGTCATTTTACCCATCTGGCATCCTCGGCACATAGCATTCTTAGGTTTTTCAAGACTCGGTAGACCTCTTACTCTGTGCTTCTTGCTTATTTTGATCAGATTATCAAAATTTACATGACAAAACCTTTTATACCATAACTAGGTATCATCTATCTTTGCATACAAACATTTATTCCGAGTTGAGTCAAGGTGAAATGTGTTACCTTTTGTTTGTGTCCCGGTAGCAGCTAACTTTCCATGCTTGTCATGAACTTTGACAATTCCTTTCTGAAATTCTATTCGGTATCCTGTATTGTTTAGTTGTGCTACACTCAACAAATTATATTTCAAACCTTCAACCCAATAAACATCATTGCATCTTGCATTATCAAGAAGTGTTATGGATCCTTTACCTCTTAGCAGACATGGTGCATCATTACCAAATCTTACATAACCTCCATCATAGTCTTCTAACATAACAAACTTGTGTTTATCACCTGTCATGTGATGTGAGCATCCACTATCTATGATCCAAGAATCATTAGTATTTATGTGAGATATAAGGGATTTTTCTTCATACCTTTCTTCATCCGATCCATCTTTGATAGCCACATAAACTACTTCCTCTGTATCAGTTTCATCTGATTTATCATCATTGGATTCATCATCGGCTATTAAGCATGACTTTCTATCTCTTCTTCTAAAGTCTCGGTGTCCTCTGTAATGATTATCTTTCTGTCTATCATCTCGGTAATCTCTCTTTTCAATAGAGTCTTTGTCAGGACATTTAGAAGCCATATGTCCTATCTTATCACAATTGAAACATTTCAAAGGTAGTTTTCCTTTATACTTACCTTTGCCTCTCGGTAACCTTCTGGCTAATAGTGTTTCAAACTCTTCTTGCTTTCTGATTTCCTCATACAGTTTGTGTACTTCCTCTACGTTCTTGCGAAATCTTTCACTTGCTCCACTGTGATCCCCTTTAGTGTACTTACTCATTCTATCATTGTAATCATCAGATTCACCAATATGAAAAGAACTAAATGTAGATTCAACTTTATTTACCGATGACCCACTGTTATCAAAGTTACTTAACTCAAATTCATGTAGCTTACCAATAGTAGCATCTAAAGAAACTGGCATAATAGGTACATACCTCAATTCATTGATTGCAGAGACTCGGATTGCATAAGCCGGTAGAAGGGTTCTTAACAACTTACTTGTTATATTCTTTTCTTCAATAGTTCCACTTGCTCCTTTGATTTGATTGACAATCTCCTTTAGTCTTGTATTGTACTGAGTTATGTTCTCACCTTCATTCATCCTCATAGATTCAAGTTGTCCTCTTAGACTATCCACTTTTTCTCTTTGAACATGTTCATCTCCACCATACACTGATATGAGCTTGTCCCACATAGCCTTTGCATCATTGCAGCCTTCTAAATCATTAATCTCTAAATCGGTCAATGCAAATGTTATTTCAATCATTGCTTGAATATGTTCTTGCTTTGCTTTTATCTCTTCCATAGTCAATGGATAGGTGCTCGGTGTAATGAAATCATTCTCCAGATAATATACAACATATTCTCCAACTCCTGATAGGTGCAGCTTCATCCTTTTCTGCCATGTAGAGAAACTTGACTTGTTTAGCTTTGGTGCATCCCTCTTATACATCTTTGGATCTTTTCCTCAAGTACCTTTAAACTTTTTCTTCAGAAGTCCAAAGCTCTGATACCAATTGATAATTCTAATACTTAAAGATAAGTACAGATGCCAAGCTAATAAGATGAGAGGGGGGGGGTGAATCATACAAACTTAATCTTCCATAAAAAACATCAGATTCAACCTTGGTAACATATACTTCAGTAATATAACCAAAACTGCTAAACATGCAAACTCAAAAGCATATAAACATCATAACACTCATAACACTAGATTTAACGTGGAAACCCAAATAGGGAAAAACCACTGTGGGATTTCAGACCCACTAAGAAATGTACTCTTCTAGAGTATGCTTGGTTAAAAACAAATCCTATTAAAGATTACAAACACATTGCTAGATGTGACCTGGTTAAGGGATTTCCCTCAGATCTGTTAGGATCTTCACCTTGTTAGAAGTGACCTTGTTACAGGATTTCAAACACTCAATCAGAATGTCACCTTGCTAGAGGGTTTTACAAATAAGACTGTTAAGTCCACTCGGTTAAGAGATTTTCTGTCACTTTACAAAATAATAGTAATAAAAATCTATCTGCAACTTCACATCTAAAATGCTAAAGCAGATTCTTATTTTCTCAATACAATATAGACACAGAATTAATCTTGTCCATCTGCTGGGCTCTATACTCTGTTATTCAAAACAGGTCTTCAAGCTTCTGTGCTCGGTAATCACTATGTAGCATCCCTGCATACACTTGCCTGCATACATTGTTTATCAACAGTTCCCTATTTATAAACAATTAGCCAACCGCTTAATCTCCTTGATCACATTTCCCATGATCAATCACAGCCATCAGATCTTCAAACTTTGTCCAGGTTCAATGTATCCTTCAATCTGAAAATATTTTACCCCGCCTTGGAACTTGTATATATTTCTTGGAACTTGTGCTAGGGTATTGCAATTCATTCTAAGTTGTAGATCTTCCTACTAATTTTCCTTTGCCATAGATTCTTTAACAAACTTCATTCACGACATACCAATCATTCAATCATAGCCAGCTCATCAGCTTCCTTCATTAAATAATGCATGTAATCATTTAATGTATTATGTTATTACTCGGTTGCAACTCGGTAAATACTAAACTTCACTCGGTAGACATTATGCCTTCATTAACTGATAACGATAACCTTAGGGTTTACCGACTAGGTTCTTTTCTCAGTAACATAGTATAGTATTAACCTTTCAATCAATAACATATGTAGGATATCAAAACAATCTAAACATCATGATCTCATCATTGTCTTAGTCGGTAATAGTTGCCCATTGAATAACTTATTTCTCCCCTTATTCATCATATTCTTTTTGTGTCTTTTACCGACATCTTTATACTCATCAAATCATACTTCTCAAGATATGGCAACATCATACTGAATTAGAAAATCAATTTCTTGACATCAATGATAAAATAATAATATTAAGACAGTAAACATCCTTAATCAGTTATATCCATAATCATCAACAACCTTCTCAATATCCTTTTTGAAATGCCAACAATCTCTCCTTGTTTGTTATAATGCCAAATGCTAACAATTGATATTGTGAATTGTATAAGTATTGTTATGCTACTAGAATTGTTGGTGATGCTCCTATAAATATTTAGACTTCATAGGTTTATTGTTATATTGATTACTAAATAATAAATCAAACTATTCCAGAGTGGGGAGTTTCCCCAATGTAATATTATTTGTGTTTATTTTCTTGTACTTATATGATCAGTTTAATTTTTGCATATACCTCCCATAGATTAATATAGTTAGCATATTTTATACCTCTATTTCCTTTCAATTGCTTAGGTTCAATTATTTTTTGTTGCCCCAAGAAACTAGTTGATGGGACCAGTAATATTGTTTAAGCTCAAGTGATCATCCTAACTTTATGGGCATTGGTTTGTTAGTATTTTAATTATTCTCCCATAGAACAACATATATCATCATCATCATCATCATCATCATCATCATCATCATCATCATTCATCATCATCATATTCATCATCATCATCATCATATTCATCATCATCATCATCATCATCATCATCATCATCATCATCATCATCATAGTCATCATCGTCATGGTCATGGATAGTCATCGTCATCGTCATCGTCATCGTCATCGTCATCGTCATCGTCATCGTCATCATCATCGTCATCGTCATCATCATCATCATCATCATCATCATCATCATCATCATCATCATTGTCGTCGTCGTCGTCGTCGTCGTCGTCATCGTCCTCCTCCTCCTCCTCCTCCTCCTCCTCCTCATCATCGTCCTCCTCATCATCGTCCTCCTCATCATTGTCGTCGTCGTCGTCGTCGTCATCATCATCATCATCATCATCATCATCATCATCGTCGTCGTCGTCGTCGTCATCATCGTTGTCGTCCTCCTCCTCCTCATCATCATCATCATCGTCCTCCTCATCATTGTCCTCCTCATCATCATCGTCCTCCTCATCATTGTCCTCCTCATCGTCGTCATCATCATCATCATCATCATCATCATCATCATCGTCATCATCATCGTCATCCTTGTTGTCATGGTCATCCTCGTCGTCATGGTCATGATCATGGTCATGGTCATGGTCATGGTCATGGTCATGGTCATAGTCATAGTCATAGTCATCGTCATCATCATCATCGCCATCATCATCGTCGTCGTCATCATCATCGTTGTCGTCATCATCATCGTCATTGTCGTCATCATCGTTGTCATCGTGGTCATCATGGTCATCGTCGTCATCGTCATCATCGCCATCATCGTCGTCGTCATCATCATCATCATCATCATCATCATCATCATCATCATCATCATCATCATCATCATCATCATAATAAACATCATTATGATCATTATTATCATTATCATTATCATTATTATTACCGTATCCTTCTGTTACTCTTTTTGCAAGACTGGCAACCTTGAATGCATCTCCTTGGGTATCTTTAATATCCTCTAATCTACGTTGTTGACCTAAGGTAATTGCAGAAAGAACATGATCAATAACCCAAACTCAACCTAGCCACAATATATTATTTATATAGGATATTTCAATAAATTCTATTGTGCATTTGTAATTTTGTTTGAAGCCCTCGTAAAACTCTTTACAGGATTGGGTCAACCAGACACTAGTATCAAGTCTTCACATGTATGTACACTCATGTCACTAATTATATCCAATAATTTTCTTAGTGGTAATTCACTAGAGTAACACATCATGCCCTCCCTTTGTTAACTTTTCTTCTCCTGAATTTAGCTCTTTAGAGTTTATCTTCTCTTTCTCCTTTTGCTTTAAAACCATAATATATGAAAGAGACATGATTACTAATAGGCTAGAATCTTACCTTTATTTAGTGATAATGATAAGTGTCATTATCATGTGCATAGGTATATAAGACACCTCAACAAATGATTTGGTTAAATAAATTCTTAATACGTATGCACTTTTACATTTATATATCTCCTACCTAAATTATTGAAAGGAAGCAAAGTGTAGAATAATGCTTCCAAAATGTTAAATCTGACATGAGAGGCAATACAAAAAATTCTTACAAATCCTTCAGTATTATAGATTAGATAAATGTTGGATTGGTTGAAGGACCAGAATATTGAGACGAGGGGGTGAATTAGTATTCCCACAGATTCAAAAAAAATCTCCAAAACTTAATTCATGTTTATCAATTAAGCATATCAAACATGAAATAGAAAATGCAAAATAAACATGAAACACGACCACAAAGGAACACCAAAATTTATACATGGAAAACCCAAATGGGAAAAAACACAAAGAGTGTTAGCTCTCAAGAGAATATAACTAGTTATATGGTGTTTACAAAAGGGTGGCTCATGGTCGGGTGGCTCACTACTAGAATTACAAAAATGACTCACTGTTGGATTGCTCACTGCAAGATTACAAAAGTAGCTTACTGCCAGAATGCTCACTGCAATAGGTAAGGTTAAACTGAAGAAAATTGCATCTCGAAATGCATGAGATCAGTTCCAAGTTAAGCTCAGATCATAATTCACAAACCCTACAGATGATTCGGTGAAAGATCTTTGTACAATTGTCCTTAATCACTTGCAACAAATCCAGTGAAGGATTACTGCAATACCGTCTACATTCTGATTTTGCACCAACTGCCTTTGTTGTCCACAACTCACACTTTGCACTCTGATACTCACTTGTTTTATATCTTCTCTTGACCCCTTGTTCCACACCTATCACATACTTCCATATATATATATACACACACACCGAGATAATGTGTTGGCCTAGCTCAACACATTATCTAATAAAGCCATGAATATAAACATGATAACCAAGTTGGCCTCCACAAGATCTCTATATGCTTCCTTTTACATAATTCATTCATCAATGCACATACCTTAATTACCAGAATGAGATGAGCATCATCCAGACCCATAGAAACTGACCCATAAACTCAAAATTCCAAACATGGCATCTCCAAACTCCAAGGATATGCATACCATAGATATCGAACCACAAGACATGAAAAAGATACATATGCCATAACCAAAAGTAGCTAGTAATGGGACATATAACGAATATTAGGACCAATGTAAGCACAACTCAAAATTTTGGATAAGGATCTTCGGGAAATAGCTCCAATAGATCAACTACATCTTATGGCATCACATCTCGAAGCAATACATCATCTGCTCATAGCACAACTGCACATACCAACTGCATACTACACACAACATCTGGACCAATCTAGATAACTGACTTGACATCAATTGTAGTGTCCCTCCTAGATTTACATTTTGATTCATGATTCGATAGACTTATCTAGACTTATGATGATGATTATGGGTTTATTTCTATGCAGTAGACATTTATGATGCTATATGGACATGTGTTATATTGATGACTTTTGATGATCTATGTGATGGATGATTTGCTATGATTATTCGATGGACTTATATGTATTCAATATTCTTATGTGATTTATATGATTTGATGATATATGACGATGATACTAACCCTACTCCACGATGATGATTTTAAAAGATGTGTTTGTATTGGGTGACTGTCTTCATGAAAGAGGCGATGCCTTATCACTCATCGTGAGCATGATAAGGTGTTGTGAATCTCTTTCACTTGCCTACTACTATGATGTTGTATATATATTCTTTTGTGTTTATCGGTGGATGTAGGATTGCAAGTACTGGACATTGACTCCACCTGGTCTCACAGGTCTGAGTGTGTCCGAATCCCAATGTCAATTATTGGAGATGACTTGGTTTTCCCTCACATACTCATGGTCTACTATGTTCACCTTGTCAGTCTTGTCGGGTGTAAGTGTTGTCCAGTCCTGAGTCGGTATCTTGTTCTATCTATGTGCAGTTGGTTATGTGTGTTTGTATGGTTTATCATGGCTTGGATTAATTATCCTATGGTCGAATTAATTAATTAATGTTGAGTAATAGTTATTAAAGTTATAATTAATCAATTAATTAATGGATATTTAATTTATTGTTATTGAATTTATTAATGTTTTATTAAATAATTAACTGGTTTTATTTTGGATTTAATTGATTATTATTTATTTAATTGATTGTTTTATTTAATTAATTTTATCCTTTTGATTTTATTTATTGTTGATTGATTTATTTGAATTTATTTTAGATATAGTTGTTAAGTTGATTTTGATTAATTAATAATTATAAAAGTATAAAGCCTATTTCTATTTCTACACTCTTAAAAAGTAATAATGTTATTATTTTTCTTTTACTATGCATGGGAAGTGTAAAAATAAAATAAAGTTGATTTTACCTACCCACCTAATTGATTGGGTGAATTTGGAATAATAGGTAAGAAATATAATAAAATAGTCCTACCTTGGAACTATACAAGATAGGTAAGAAATATTGATTTTTGGATTATTTTGATTGGTTGGGATTTTTGCATAGTTTGTTATGTATTTTCTATTTATTTGAAATTTCTGGATGGTTGTCAGGTTACCAGTCGACATGATTTTTTATTGAAGCTTTGATATTTTGGCTTGGGTCTTGGTTTGCATTTGGATTTTGGAAGCTCTTCTTCAGTTTTCATCCTTGGATTTGTGATCTCCAGGTTGGAGCTCTTCCATTTTTAGATTTTCTGAAATTCTGTCTTCTCTATGTCTTCTCGTGAAAATGATTTATTTGTGATTGTTGAATGGATGGGGAAAACAAAGACATTATAGTTTAAATCCTTTGGAATTAAATGAATGAAATGGGGAAATTGTAGATTGCTCCTTATGTTTGAGTGAGAATCTTGAGTTGTTTTGTTTGTGTAAGTGAATGGTGGATAAGTGCATATATGTATTTACTTTTTCTATGTGTTTATAGAATGTTCTTATTGTTATTGAATGCTCATTTGGGTATTGTACTCCTTGTGAATTCCTGGTTGTAATAGGGGCTATTTTTCTATGTCTTGAGTGCTTCTGTAACTATGTAAGAGCTCATGAAGTTCCCTGCGGCTATCTATGGCATATTTCACTGTATTGTAATCATGTTTCAAGTGTTTTTGGGTGTTTGGAGTTTCATTTGTTAAGTCCATTTGGCCTATGAAGAATTAGAGTTATCTCCCATGCACCTAGACTGCCAAACTGCAGTTTTGGCCAAGTTGCTTATCTACTAAGTTGCAAACTCATTCCTGTGAGTTGCATTTGATGTATAAACCATGTGTATACACTTTCTGATTCTCATCCTACCTCTTAGTTATGCCCTTGAGGTCATTTTTGTCTCCTAAGTCAATCTGGGTAGTCACCTTACCTTTACAATCCTTCAAACTTGAGATTTGGCACACTTTACCAGAAACACCACCAAAACTACCAGAAACACCACCATAATAACCAAGAACGCTACCATATCAACCAGGAACGCCACTATGCATACTAGAAACTCTATTGTATAGACCCGGAGAGCTGACAAACTGACCAGGAGAGCTAACCCACAGACTGAGAAAGTTGACCTATGTACCCAAAACATTGACCAATGGACCCAAAACGCTATGGAATGAACCAAAAATGCCACCCTACAAACCAAGAATGCCATTGTGCATACCAAGAGAGCTAAACTGCTCTAGAAGGCCCAAAAAGGTCAATTTTAGTGTTGTAAAGTCCTAGTATGGACTGTGTGAGTTCCCCGAGGCATGTAAAGTTTGTGTTGAGAAATTTTGATTAGTTCATGATGTTCTATGATGTTTCATGATGTATTTTATGCTCCGGTAAGTGGTATTATGGCCTACCATTGAGGAGTTTTCTTATGCAGAAGTTGCTCTAGCAAGAGGTTGTTGCCTTGTTGTTTGAGGATTGCTTCTATGACTCCAGTGGGATGTTTTATACCTTGTTGTTGAGAGTTTTCAGTAGTGTATGATGTGATTGTATTTCATGTTCTTTCTTTGGTAGTATGCCTATGAGGCATTTGTAAAGAGCCTATGCTTGTAATGGCTCATATGTATGCTCTATGTGCAGTATGTGCTCAATGATGTTATGTGTTCTTGAAGGCCTTCTTGTGAACATTCTTTCATGTGTTGTGATGTCATTTTATGTGTTACCCTATGGCTTGGTATATGATTAGGGGGAGTGGGCTTCCTTGTGATGATAGGGGTCACGTGAGTTAGGTAGCTAGGAACCTAGACTGCCAGGGCACAATGAAAGTTTTCCTTTTTGTAATTCAGTGATAACATTTAATAATTGATTGGGTTGGGTTTCACCTAGGAAGATAATTCTATTTGGTTGGGCCATGTTAGATGGCAATTCAATCTCCCTTGTACTCATGTACATGTCTGTTAAGGGATTGTTTTTACCCTTCTTTTGTGAGGGTAGCATGTATGACTATTAGGAATATGGATTGCTCTTCTTTGTGAGGATAACACACATGTCTACTATGGGTGCATATTTACCTTCTTTGTGAGGCTAGCACGTAGGAGCGTGACTAGTAAGGATGGCCATATTTACTTCTATATGAGGACAACATGTGATGACACTCCATTCCTACATGTGACCATGTCCATATGCCATGATTTATTGTACGCCTCTAGAAGAGTTTACTGTTGATTTCAGCCTTGTGTTGTCATGTGATTATTGTTGGGTTGAGTTCATTATGTGTCCCATGGTCGTTAGGTATCAACTTAGGTCTTGAGTGAGTGTTGGAACCCCATGTCATCTCCTAGCATGGGGGGTGGTTCCTATTTGGTTCCACATGGTCAAGTGGTTTGATGCCTTCTCTCATTGGGATGTTCTTCATTGGATGTTGCGTGCGTGGACTTGGATTTCTATTACCTCTTCTTGTGGATGTATATTGGAACTTAATCTATGTAATTATGATTGTTATCATGCGGTGTGTAAATCGAAAGGATGTAACTGTAAAGGAAGCCATGTGTAGTGTCATAAATTGTACACCCTTGCTAGGATGGTACACTTTCACACTTAGGTTAGCACCCACCTTAGTGTGTCTTGCATCTTGCATTTCTAATTTCCCTTTAAGAATTTAATTAATTAAATTAATTAAATATAAGGTCATGTTTCATCATTTTACATATTATAAAGTTGGGCCCTTTACCCTAAGTGTACCCCTTTTCATCTTATTCCTCCAATGAGCCATTTAATCATAAACCCTAATTATGTCTTATTTTGATTGTTTAGGCCCGATTTCACATATAAAAACATCTCAAATCAGCTGTAACTTTGGGATGCGCTCTAATATCATCATATCTAACGACCCCAAAATTTTGGTGAAAAGTTGGTCGGACTGTGGCAGGAATGCACATGGTCCACGACTTTTTCCCCGAAATTTCAGGAGCACAATCCTATGATATAATAATGCTTAACCCCAAAATATCAGTGGGAAATTCAAATCCTAGGTCATCCTAAACATGAAATTAAGATCTAGGGTTTCATACTTAAGAGCTCTCTTTCTTCATTTGAAGGGGTCTTCTTCTAAGAATAGGTTTTTGGAGCATTAGAGCCTTCTTTGCAGCGAAAGAGTAGATCTTTGAAGTCTTCAAAAAAATTCAATATTCATCCATCAAACATTCATCAAGCATCATTTTATCAATTGGGGGCTTTTTGAAGATGTAGAAGAACAATAGGAGATCATCGATGGACGATTGACTTGTACCTCTCTCTTAGGGTTGGGTATGGTTTCATGTTGTTTTCATATCTTTGCATAAGCTTCATTTTGATTGAAATTCATGCTTTAGATCACTTTGCATTATGGATTTAGAGCATTTACTTTGTCAATTATAAGCAATTAGGGTTTACTCTTTAGGGTTGCTCTAAGTTGTTTGCTTTCATTCTTAGGATCTTGCACACACATTTTTTAGTACATTATCGGCTATTCGTGGAGGTGGAAATCACCAAAATGAGGGTTTGATTAAGAAAAAACCCTATATAGCCACCCTAAACCCTCTTTTTCAGTTTCAGGTATATGTTTCGATCCAAGCGTCGCTTGAGGTTTCGGGACCAAAAGAGAACATAGGGACAGTTCTGGGTTGTAGATCTTGGCAAAAACCCCAAGGACAGGGGCAAGGCACCCTGTTCTTACCTAGGACAAGGGCGTGGCACCATGGTCCTACCCTCTGTCAGCAAGACTTGGCATAACAATACTTTGTAGGTCTCAGAATCCCTCTCGTCAGTTGCAGAATCAGGATAGTGGTGTGGCACCCTGGTTCCAGACATTTCTGCTCAAATTTTAGACACAGGTGCACTTCTAATTTTTTCTTTTGATCTCTACTTTGTAGCAGTGTCTCAGTGGTTATTTTATATGCATTCTTAAATTAGGGTTTGCTTGCTTACTTGCTTTCTAGGTTAGATTGCATTTTGCATCATACCTCTCTCTCATTTACAAAAAAGGAATAGAAAACCTAAGAGGTAATCCACGACTCTCTCTTTCTCATAAGAAGTAGCCTAAGTGCGTTACCTCCCTAGGGTCTTTCGTATTCCATGAGTGTGTATGAGAGTGAGATTAGGGTTTCCATACTTAGTCTCACTTTTTCCCCTACACATCTTTGGTGAGCCCAACGTGAATCCAATTTCATTTTCATTGCATCGCATTGTTAGATCTAGATCTACTTTATTTCATTTGCTTTCAAAAAAAAAAAAAGAGAAAAAAGAAGAAGATAGATTTCTTTCATTTTCCTTGCACTGTGTGTTTAAGTTTCATGCAATTTTCATTTCAAAATGTCAGATTTCTATTTGCAAGATGTTCATGATTTTGATGATGCATGCAATTTTGTTGATTATGAGTTTAGTAAGGATGAATTAGATGAATCTCTAGATGAGTTTGTTGAACCCTAAGCCTTCTAAACCCTCATTTTTCCAAAAATTAATTAACCTTGTTACTGTGCCATTTCGTGGTGATGAGAAAGATAAGTTGAATGATCCCTCTCATGGGTACATTCCTATCAACTCCTCCACTAGATATAGAAACATAGTTGACTCCCATGATTCCCTCTATGATGTTATGTCTCCTTTTGAGCCCAAAGATAAGCCTTTCAATCACTATAACCATGCTTTATTGGATGATGCCCTTGATGATTTTATGTCTTTGCCTAAACTTTCAAACAAGAATAATGCATCTAAAAGGTTAATCAATATGATCAATGAAGAGGGGAAAAACAAACCATTTATACATTGCAAGTCTATACCTTCTCCTTTGGATTGGACCTTCGGTGAAGCGAAGAATGCGGCCCTTCCTCACTTGAGTGGAGTGGTCCTTGATGGATGTGTGGAATGCTCTCCAAGTGCTCAACAAGATATGTTGGATTTTGATAGGATTTTGGGATGAATTAGAATTGGAAGATTGAAGGCGGAAGAGAGAGGAGAAATAGACAACATGAGGATGCTATGAGAAGAAGTGGATCCTTTGTGAGGAAATGATCATCCAACTTATAGATTGGAGGAGGCCAGGGAAGGGCCAAGATTGATTTCCTTATGGAGGGTCGAGGTTGATTTGAGATAGAAGGCATGGATCAAGGGTGCCTTGGGAAAATAAATAGGAATATAAAATTCCTTGGGGAAAGGGGAAAGAAATTTGAATTTCAAACATGAGGAATTAAAATTTCCAAAATAAGGATGCATTGAGGGATTCAAATAAGTTTGAATTTCTTTGAGAGACTCAATGTCGATGTGACATGAGTGGGAATTAAAAATTGAGGGATAATGATAAGCATGATTATGAGAGTTTCTAGAAGGATTAATTAGGTTGAGTGGGATTGTGAAAAAGTGATTTGTAGGAATCAAATTAAATAATTAGAATTAATTAACTAAGTGGGTTTAGATGAAATAATTGTTGGAAGGATATTAGAAGAATAGGGGAATAATTAATTTATTTGATAAATTAATTATTGGGCAATAGTGACATGATTAATTAAATTGGATTTAATTAAAACTGGGAAGAATAAGGATAACACAATTAAGTCAATTAATTATGTTGATAGGCTTAAAATAATTAAATATTAATTTTAGGTGTCTACATTTTTCCCCTCTTTGATATAGCATCGTGAAATGATGTTATATCAAAGAAGAATAAAACATAGCGGAAGAAAAGGATAAGGACTAGTATCATGATGCCCCAGTCATAAGATGAGGAAGAATGACAAGGAGGAAGGATGATGATGAAGTAGTTGTATGCCCCCTCGAGAGGATAGGTGAGTTTCGAAGAACATGGGTGTGCTCTCGAAATGGCTTAGAAGAGTAGGTGATGAAAGGATGAAGATAATGAAAGAGGGAACATGGATGGGTAGGAGTGTTGTGAATGAAATGAGACAAGGAAATGATAAATGGATTGGATTTCTTGTTGAGAAAGTATAGAGAGAAAACCTAGATTTGATATTGCCATGGATAATCTACACCACTGATTATAAGAATCAGGATGATATGAAGATCTGAGGCATGGACAGACGCTTAGTCAGACAGGAATGCCTTGCACACAATCATGCAAATGTTGATAAACACTAATGCAGGGTTGTTGGTTTGTACAAGGAAGACCTTTAAACACATCATGCCATGAAAAATATGCCCTATTATACACCAAACAAGACATACCAAGATATAGGATGATCGAGGCAGTCCTGAACAAGTATAGTCCTGGGACACAAGATGAAAAATAAAGTGGAAAGCTCAAGCATGCAAACAACATGCACATGACCAACTGACATCTCTTGCCAAGAGTAGGACATGGATTTGGATAGACTGTCGGACTAGGGAAGGATGCATCCCGATGGGCAAGTGATAGATTTGGATGGACTGTCAGACATGGGAAGGATTTATCTCAATGGGCAGGGTGTGAATAGATTGATGGATGAGAAAAGACAACTTAGATGTGCAAGGTCTACAGATGAGAGGATTGCCACTCGGATTTGATTAGAAAGGTATGGATGGGTGCTTGGATTAGATACAAGTCAATGTAAGCTTGGGTAGATGAGAAGAGCTCATTTTGATAGATTGGATAGGATGGAAGAAGGATAAATGATTAGATAGGATAAAAAAGTGGGATGGATGATTGAGTAGGATTGGATTGAGGAAGGGATTAATGATTGAATTGGAAGAGATGGAGAATATGATTGGATGGGATAGGATTGGATTAGAAATTGGATAAGATGGGGTGGATTGGTGGATTGGTGGATAGGATTTGATTGAATGGAACCAATGACAAGGGAGAACCAAGGATTTGTAAGAGAATGGATGGATGAAAGGAGGGAGATATTGTTTAGATAGGAGACAAATGGATTGAGGAGATGTATATGTATAGGATATAGAGGAGTGGAGGGTAGGGTGATGGAGACCCAAGGACTATGTTGCAAAGGCGTGCAATGCCCCACACTAGAGGTAGTGGAATTAAGGATGTGAGGATGGTGGATAAAGATGTATGAGTTTGAAGGATAATATGTAATGGATATGGATGGATGGAGGAATTAAGGCTTGTGTTTTTCAAAGCATGCATTCATATACATTATTTTGCCTCTATATGATCAAGACCAAAAGATAAGAATGGAGGATTCATTTTTTATGGGGTGAGGGATATGAAATGGAGGATATGGATATGATAGTCAAGATCAAAGATAGGAAAGGAGGATGAACTTAGATAGGATGAAGATGATTGGGCCGATTGCTTGGATAAAGCTGGCCTCTAAGTGTGGAGTACAAGAGGATGAGGGAATTACATAGATGCTTGTTTTCCAAGTTTTCATCATGGTACTTACCCAAGGCGCCACAAGAAATGGTTTTCACCATTGGATGAAATGATTTTTCTTTACTTTTTCTGATTTATTTTTTGTATTTTTCTTGATTTTTTGAATTTTTGGAATAGTTTGGATGGATGAGGATGAGGATGAGTGGATAGTGGATGCGTGAAGGAGGAATGGAGGACTCAAGCATCTAGCTCCATGGATAGTATCCTTTACGGATGTGTTTCATTGCACCCAAATAGCTAGAGCTATGCTCATAGATGTTGGTAACCATAATTGGGGAGAAGAAATGGACAGGGGATGGAAGATAAGGATTTGGAAAGGATTGAACTAACATAATGGGATTGTGAAAAGTGGATGGTGGATAATGGATAGAGTTTTGAAAAATTTGTGGAAGATCAACATTGGCACACACCTTGAAGGGTGGTGGAGTAGTGGAGGAGAGGATTTTGGATTAGCTGGGGGATAAAGTGCGGGTTTGGGGAAAAGTGGACCCAAAATAGAAGAGGGGGATGATGGAGTTGGGATTGTGGATTTTGGGACATAAGGACCCAAAATAGATTTTGAAGATGGAGGAGTGTTGGATGGAGGATTGGAGGACTTATGAATGGATGGAACTTTTGGATTAGCAAGTTTGGATGCCAATTTTGATTTTACTTTGAGATGCATTACTTCTTTGAGTAGTTTGGGGAACCACATAGTTTTTGATTTTTTATTTTGGGGCCTTTGTGGCCTTTTTTATTTTTCTTTCTTTTGGATCATATTTTTCTTTTGAGCATGTCATTTTGAGGGGACATATTGATCCTTTGATTTTTGTGGATTTTGAGCTTTATGCTTTTTAGATTGGGCATCCAAATTGCTTCCAATAGCAATGGGATGGGTGAATGAGGATGAATAACGTAAGGATTTTATGGATGGTAGGATGATGGAAGGAGAGTGTTGGGAGGCATTCAGTGATGTGTGCCTTTGTTGATCTTGCTTAGGAATTATTTGAGGTGATAGGGTAGCAAATGGAGGGTTGTAAGGACCCAAAATGGATGGAAGGAATGGGGGATTTAGCTTTGGAGTATAGGGTCCCAAAATGGATGTGGATGATAGGGGATAATGAGATTTTGATTTGTATGAAGGAATTTTGGATTTAAGAGGAATAGAGGATGTACCAACATCTTGAGCATTAGCTTGAGGACACCTATTATTTCAGAAACAAGGTGCGAGTCTATTTTGAGGGGGATGGGATTTGGAAGCAGGATTAGCATCTTTAGATGGATTGGTATCATGACATTGAGGTAGGGGAATATTTTGATCTTGACTAGGGATGGCATCATGAGATAGAGTAAGAGGGGTGATTGGATCATGAGATGGAAGAGGATCATGTGATGATGGGAGAGAATTGGATGTAGGGATCATATGATCGTGAGAGGAAGTGGAAGGGATGATATCATTAGATGGAGTAGAGGGAGATGTATTATGAGATGGAGAGGATTCTATGCTAGCATGCTTTGGCACAATCTTTTGGCATGTTTGTAATTATGGGGCTTGTGTGATGGAGGAGGATATGGAAGCTTCGATGTGAGTAGATGGAGGAATGAGGGTATCATGAAGTGTGGGGGATTGGGATTTGTTTTGAGGTGGAGGTGATTGGGGTGGATGGAGGGCTTGACGAGACTTGGCCACTTTGCTCCAAGGTGGGGATTTTGTCTCCTTTGCTAGAATGTCTTGGATAAGATTATGGATGATGGACTTAGAGGATGTGGACAATACAAATTTTGGAGGATTAGGATTAAATGGAGGATCAGGATTATATGGAGGATTGTGATTGGATGAAGGATTAGGATAATGGATTAGGGAGTTAGGATTAATGATTGGAGGACTATGGAGTAAAGGATTTGGATGGGGAGGAGAGGTAATGAATGTGTTGTAAAAGGATGGGGATTGAGATGTATATGGGGGGAGATAAAGGTATACATATTGGATTAGAGGAGTATGTGGGTGAGGGATAATATGGAGATATGGATGGGGAATAAGATAGATTTCACTTGTCAAAGGTAGAGGAAGGATAAGAGATATGGTATAGGTTGGGATTGGGTGTAATGTGTTGAGATGGGATGGATGAAGGTATGATAGGCGGGTGGGGGATTATGGGATTGACTTGGTAGGCAGGTTCGTGAACTTCCATGAGCATATTCTTATACCAAGCTTTGAAATTATGTGTAGCCATGTTGAGAGTGAAGGATTAGAATGGAATTGGATAAATATGTTTTGGAGATGAGAGATGATGAAGATGATGTTAAATGAAGATGAGGATTAGGATTAGACTTGGATTGGATTTGATTTGATTGGATTGGTCCTTGGATTAGGAATTGATTTGATTGGGTTGGATTGGATTAGGATTTGAATTGGATTGGATTAGATTGGATTGGAATTTGAATTGAATTAGATGATTGATTGATGAAGGATTGGATAACCGGATTAGAAAGATGGATTGATTTGATTGATTGGAATTTTGGAGATTTGATTGGATTAGAGGAAGAATGAATATTGGTTGAGGAAGAATGATTGTTTGAATGGATGAAAGTGGATTGGGGATTGGAGAATTATTTGGATAGATAGAAATGGACTAAAGACTTGATGATGACAAGATGGAATTTTTGGAGAGAATGAGGATTGATTGGTTGGAGGAATGATTGACTTGGCAAGAGATATCAAGAAATGAATACACGTTGGCCACTGACACACAGAGAGAATCCAAACACAGTGTGCTATCCTAGGAAGTTGGATGAGGGGGAAAACCTTTGCTTGTTGACTCAAGTACACACCTAATAGCTAATCAGAATATGGCCGCTAGGTCTCATGCAATGGATTCCCAACATTGTATTAGCCGACTCCAAATGCTAATGGGGGCACAACATGGAAAGTCTCTTGGGGGAGTTACTATCTCCCTTGCATAAAGATTATCCACCTTTCGGAGGTGAACCAGGTGGCTTCTATTCCTAGGTTTTTATTATGGATTTCTATTCGAAGACTACTTGTAGTCGTGCAAGTACGATTGAGGCCTATAGCCCTACAAAGTACTAAGCAAGATGTAGTCACACAAGCGTGATTGAGACCTCAAGGGGCCCTATAAAGTGCTCAATATGAGAGTGAACTTTCTAATAGCTCTGTCCTTTGAAACTTTCATCTCAAGAGGCCTATTTATTATAGTGAGTTGAAATGCCTAGGTCCAGCTGTATTCACTTGGGTCGTTCCCTCTCACCAATGCTAAGCAAATTGGGAGGGAAATCTCTCTAAGGGTAAAAGTGTGCAAGCAAACAAGAAAAGGTTCAAGGGTTGGGATTTCTGATTGTCTATGTGGACAAAAGCATACTCTCCTACCTCTACACTTTCCTCAAACACAAAAAGCAAGAATTCTTTTACCCCTAATTAGATCTAGGTGCCTAGAATGAAAAGATTACAAAAAGCACAATGTTTGGTTGGGTTTCCTTAGGCAACCTGCAGAAAATCAGATTAGTAGTTTTGTTTATGTTTTTGACCGCTCGGGCAGAACCTAAAAAACTCAAAAATCTGATTAGAAGACAAAATTCTGCAGAAACAACACTCGCACTGTTTTGCAGTCACCCGTGTTGAAGTGCTTGCGCTCGCGCTGAAACGCCTGTGTACGCGCTAAAGAGAGAAAACTGATAAATGCAGAGAAATGCTAAAATTGTAAAAAAGCAAAATAGACCTAAGGTGGACGCGTTGTTCTTATGGCGGTCGCGCTGAAGCGCGTGTGCTCACGCTGAAGCAGGTTAGCGAAACAAAAATTAAAAATTGAAAAATTCAAAAAATGGGTGGGGTTCTGCCAGAGTGTCCGTGCTATTCACAGAATTGCTTGTACTGAAGCGATAGTTTCGAAATAAAAAATATAGCTAGATGCAAAAATTAATTTTTATTTTTAATTTTTTAAGTTTCTAGCCTTTTTAGTGTGTTTTCAAGTATTAAAGCCCAGAAAAAATTGAAGATGGAAGAATAAAAGATAGAAGGAGTAGGATGAAACTGGAAGTGAATGCACTATTCCCGAGGCGCTCGCGCTGTTGTGCAGACCTACAAAAAAGGTGGGACAAAAAACTTTAAACTGTCATCCCACATGCTAAAGAGTGTGCGCACACGCCAATACAAGTGTCGCTCGTGCTGATCTTGTGGCAATCATGTTGTTCTGCAATCGCTCGCGCAGTTCCGACACCTGCGACAAAAAAACTTGCAAAATCTCAAAAAAGTTAATTTTTAGGAACGTGGGCCCCATCGGGCGTGCCAGAATGAAGTGGGAAAAAACTAGCAAGGTGAGATTAAGTGGTTAGTATGAAAAAAAAGCATTTAAATACATTAAAAACATGAAAACATCAACAAACCATATGAAAACACAAACAAATTGTTTATACCTTGCAAGTCTATACCTTCTCCTTCGGATCGGACCTTCAATGAAGTGAAAAATGCGCCCCTTCCTCACTTGAGTAGAGTGGTCCTTGATGGATGTGTGGAATTCTCTCCAAGTGCTCAACAAGATATGTTGGATTTTGATAGGATTTTGGGATGAATTTGAATTGGAAGATTGAAGGAGGAAGAGGGAGGAGAAATGGACATCATGAGGATGCTATGAGAAGAAGTGGATCCTTTGTGAGGAAATGATCATCCAACTTATAGATTGGAGGAAGCCTAGGAAGGGCCAATATTGATTTCCTTATGGAGGGTTGAGATTGATTTGAGATAGAAGGCATGGATCAAGGGTGCCCTGGGAAAATAAACAAGAATATAAAATTCCTTGGGGAAAGGGGGATAAATTTGAATTTCAAACATGAGGAATTAAAAATTCCATAATAAGGATGCATTGAGGGATTCAAATAAATTTGAGTTTCTTTGAGAGACTTAATGTTGATGTGACATGAGTGGGAATTAAAAATTGAGGGATAATGATAAGCATGATTATGAGAGTTTCTAGAAGGATTAATTAGGTTGAGTGGGATTAGGAAAAAGTGATTTGTAGGAATCACATGACTAGGTTAATTAATTAAAATTAATTAACTGAGTGGGTTTAGAGGAAATAATTGTTGGAAGGATATTAGAAGAATAGGGAAATAATTAATATATTTGATAAGTTAATTATTGGGCAATAGCAACATGATTAATTAAATTGGATTTAATTAACACTGAGAACAATAAGGATAACACAATTAAGTCAATTAATTATGTTGACAGGCTTAAATTAATTAAATATTAATTTTAGGTGTCTACAATCAATGTGAATGAACATAGCAAAGCACTTTTTGTTGTCCAAGGTTCTTGTCCTTCTCCAAGTTCACCTCTTCCTAATAAACCTCTTTTCATGGTTCAAGGTGGATATAGTCATGATTCCTTTAGTACTCCAAACAAGCCTATCATTACAGTTCAAGGAAGGAATCCCACTAAGAGTCCTTATATCTATGTTAAACAGCTAACTAAGGAGAGTTATAATGTAGTTGCCCATACCGATAACACATGAAACAATAGGCAACCTAACCCTTCTTCGGTTGTTATGACTCCTCTACCCGATCCTCAACTCATTCTTCCTTAAGCACCTCGTCTTTCACAAACCCTTGGTAAGGAATATGATCTTTTTGAACAACTTAAGGCTACTCCAGCCAAGATATCCCTTTGGGATTTGCTTCAGACTTCTTTGACTCATCATGGAATGTTACAAGATGCCTTGAAAACATTGAATGTCCCACTCGTGGTGACATCCAATAATATGGCTTCTTTGATTCACTCTATTACAGCACTTAAGACTCAGATTTTGTTTACACTATCATCTAGTGAAATTCAACAACAATATGATCCCTTAATGATTGTGGTTATCATAAATGATAGTGCAATAAGATGAACACTAGTGGAAAATGGTTATGGCCTTAATGTTTGTAGCATTAACTTGTTGCATAAAATCAATGTTGATACATCTCTTATTAAGCCTGATTCTCTCACTATTTGTTGCTTCGATAATGTTGCTAAATCTTCACTAGGTATCATCACCTTGCCTATTAAGGTAGGTCCTATTACTTTACCTACTCCTATCCATTTTATGTCTGGAGAGTTGACATACAACTTGTTGCTAGGGAGACCTTGGATTCATAGCATGCAAGTTGTTCCATCTACATTCCATAGGAAAATCAAGTTCATTTACAATAATACAACATACATCTTGTTAGGTGACACAAGATTCTAGGCTTGTTTACAAACATCAAGTTCTAAATCCTCTTCAATCAATTTTTCCCCAACTATCTTAGATAATTCCTCTAAAGCTTCTACTTTGATTAGTGTAACCAATTCATCAAACATGTCTCCTATATCTGGATCGATCCCCAATACTTGCTCAAGTGGACCTAAGGTTCTTGAGGAAGAGTCTTCTGAGCCCGATTCTACAATTGAGAAGACTTTCTCTCTTGAAAATATTCTTGTAGAAGATTATTGGGGATCCCTTGATTTCAATCCTACTTTCGTAGGGGAATACAAGATTCCCCCAAGAGAACATAAGGTCGAAAAGAAGAAAGAAGAAGAAGAACCTAAAAATCAATCTACCTTATCAGGTTCGTTGAGCAATAACTTTGTGACGGCTTCTCAGACCTCATCTCCCTTAGTTTCTGGTCTAGAGGATTTTGATTCTTTACTTTTTGAAAATCCTCCTTCTTCTTCGGAAATGACTAACCTTTATGGTCCTGGTTTTCACATAATGGCTAGGTGTGGATATAATATAAATGGACGTGGTGCTCAAGAACAAGGGATTAAGGTTCCCTTGGAAAACAACTTTCATGATATTACATTTGGGCTTGGTTATGATCCTTTCAAGCGTACTAAAGCCTCTAAGAGACCATCTATTAGTGTTAATGTCATTTTTTCTTCTCTCTCGCTAAAATATCCAAAATATATTGACGATGGCCCTTCTTGTGTCTTCACTTTGGATTTATTTTCTACTGATGACTCCTTAGCTGAATTCTTGGGAGCTTATGACAACCTTCCTCATTATCACCATAACCGCAGTTTTTCCTATTGTCTAAAAGCGAAAGCTTAATTTGGGAAAGAAATAAATAATGATGAGATAGTTAAAGAATTTCCTCAATTAAAAGATGCTCCTCAACAAATCAATCTCCTAATAAATGACACCATTAATATCAAGATGGATCCTTGTGTTGAAGATAAGATCATCAAGATAGGGAAATGTCTTGATGAAGAAGAGAAAAAACAATATGTTGAGTTGTTACATGAATTCCCTGAGATCTTTGCTTGGATATATTCTGACATGCCTGGCGTAGATCGTAAGATTGTCACTCATAACATTATCCTAATTCTTGATGCTAAACCTATGAAGCAAAAGATTTGAAAGATTCACCCTAAAGTGGCATTACTTGTTAAAGTTGAGATTGAAAAATTGTTGGATGCTGGATTCATTCATCCTATTGATTATTCCCCATGGATTTCAAACATTGTGGTTGTGGCTAAAGCTAAAAAACAAGATTAGGATGTGTACGGATTTTTTAGATTTAAACAAGGCCTCTTTAAAGGATGTCTTTCCTCTCTCGAATATCGATATGATAGTGGATTCAGTAGCAAGGCATTCTTTATTTCTGTTATGGATGGTTTCTTAGGATATAATCAAATCTTCATTAATCCTCAAGGTCAATATAAAACTACTTTTACCACCCCTTGGGGTACGTTTTGTTGGATTATGATGCCTTTTGGATTGAAAAATGCACGCGCAACTTATCAGTGTGCTATGACTCTCATCTTCCATGACTATATGCATAAAACCTGTAGACACCTAAAATTAATATTTAATTAATTTAAGCCTATCAACATAATTAATTGACTTAATTGTGTTATCTGCATTCCTCTCAGAATCAATTAAATCTAATTGAATTAATCCTACCACTATTGTCCAATAATTAATTTATCAAATAAATTAATTATTCCCTTATTCTTCTAAAGTCCCCTCCAATAATTATTTCCTCTAAACCCACTCAGTTAATTAATTCTAATTAATTAACCTAGTCATGTGATTCCTACAAATCACTTTTCCTAATCCCACTTAGCCTAATTAATCCTTCTAGAATCTCCCATAATCATGCTTATCATTATCCCTCAATTTTTAATTCCCACTCATGTCACATCAACATTGAATCTCTCAAATAAATTCAAATTTCTTTGAATCCCTCAATGCATCCTTATTTTAGAATTTTTAATTTCTCATATTTGAAATTCAAATTTCTCCCCCCTTTTCCCAAGGAATTTTATATTCCTGTTTATTTTCCCAAGGAATCCTTGATCCATGCCTTCTATCTAAAATCAATCTCAACCCTTCATGATCAAATCAATCTTGGCCCTCCATTGGCCTTCTCCAATCTATAAATTGGAGCCTATTCTCCTCACAAATCATCCACTTCTCATGCATTGTCATGCTTCTTTTTTCTCCTCTTTCTTCAATCTTTCAATTCAAATCCATCCAAAATCCATCCAATAATCCTATCAAATCCATTAATCTTGTTGAGCAAAGCAGATCAATCCACATCCAAATCAAGCAAGGAGCACATCAAGTGGAGCATCAAGGGCGCATCCTCATCATCCATCCACTTCATCAAGCTCAATCCAAGGGAGAGGTAAAATAGCAAGGTATAAATGGTTATTCTTTGTGTTTTATGTGTTTGAATGCTTCATTTGAATACTAACCATTTGATCTTCCCTTGCCATGTTTTCCCCTCTTCAAAACCTTAGAGGATTACGTTGATGACATCTTAGCCAAATCCATTTGTGTGCGAGAAATGAGGGTGACAGAAACGTAAAAGTCCGATTCAAAAAGGCCCACACACCGATGAGACTCTTGGTGCAAGTTATAGGAACTATATCAAAATATCTCAGCTTCCCAAGGGGTGTCCCATTATTCTCTATCTCACAGGATCCCTAAAGTCAATGCCTTTGCTCTCAAATCACTGAGCAAAGTGACTTAGGAATGACAACTCCCAGAATGAGTGATGTTTGACTATTATGCATGAATGCATTCCTAGATACGTATACTATTGAATCTATGATGATTAAGCTAGCTTAAAGATGATGATAAGATTAACTAATTATAATAGCAATGATATACTAGTCTAACATGGATATTCTATGATATTAGAATGCTTCTAAATGCTTATTAAGATGATTTATCAAAGAGAGGTTAAAATGCTTAGTAAAATGATTATAAGTTTGATGCATGAAACTTCTATATCACTAGAAAAATGACTATAAGTTTGATACATAAAGACTTCTATATCAAAATGAGAGAATGAGAGCTCTATTTATAAAAAAAATAGGGCAATGGATGGTCAAGATTGAATAATCTTAACAAGGGCTAAGATTGAAAGTTAATCAATCCATGTTTACAATTCTCACCAATGAAATGGTGACAATTGTCAACAAGAGGTTGCTTGAGAGGAGATGAAAGAAGCATTAAATGCTTGAGAAGACATGAAGGTTACCTTGGGAGGTAAGGGTTAAGGTTAGGTTAGGGTTATCCATTGGATAAAGCCTTTACCCAAGAGGTAAACTCTTGTGCAAGGGTTAAAGAAATAACCAAGGTTAAAGCCATGGATTCTTGATGAGACCCTTGGGTTAGATGAGGGTTGAGTTAGAGAGAAAGTCTATAATCATGCAAGAAGGTTGAGTTAATCATTAATGGTCATGTAAGAGCTAAATGGTTTGGAAGACTTTGAGGGTTAACTTGTTGAGGACATAAAGCCTTTAATGGTTTTCAAAGACTTTGGAGACTTTGAGAAGTGACTTCTCTTTGCTTAGGATTGTGACAATATTTAGGAGATGGAGGGAAAAGGATTTTAATTAAAATAAAATTACTTTATTTCAATCAAATAGATGCAACTTGCATAAATACAAGTGGGGGATTTAAATAAATAAATTATATCTATTTATTTACAAGGATCAATTTAATTAAATGTAAATTTAATTAAAAAGGGAGAAAGAGGAATTACTTAAATAAAATGATTTATTTAATCAAAAGGCTAAAAAAGGCTTAGGTGATCTTAATTAAAAAAATTGAGTAATTTATTTAATCAAATAGATGAATGTGAAGAAATTAATTAAATAGAATTTAATTAATAGGGGGAATGGGGTTAAAATGAATATTAAATATTCACTTAGGAAGTGGCCAGATTTATACATCTACATTTTGCCCCTCTTTTAAGTGATGTGTGTGCACATGTTTATTCAAAGAAACTTTTCCGAATATGACGTTTGTGTCAAAATGTCGATATGATGCCTTAGATTTGGTGAACAATATTGATGATGCCCCCTCGGGAGATGAATCAAGATTTTAGTGAAAAATTGTCAAGTTGATGAGCGTTTTCGGATTAATTGCAATTTGAGAATATTGACTGTGTTGAATGCACATTATTGATTCATCTCCCAAAAATGATGTTGATAAGGATAAAAAAATGAAAAAGTGAGGAAAATACATGCCCCACTTATTAACCTTGTTGATTTTACTCTATGAAAAGGTAAAAAGTGATTGTAAAAATATCATTTACACACTTGTCTCTTTGCGATTGTGACATTTAAGCTCTGACGAAGATGTCAATTCCATACTTCTTGCATCGATTTGAGCATGTCAGGTGACACCGGAGACCCACCACCTATGGCCCACCTATAAGTGGTCAAAATCTCTCCACGTTTTTGATTGATTTTGTTTATTTTGATCATGTTTTTCAAATTTTTGGTCAAAATTTGTCGGGTTAGTGTGTAGGTTAGGTTGTGCAACGCATACGATAAACATGTTAGCATCTGAGTAGCATTTGGTAGTGCACAAGGAGGATAGGTTAGCACGTAGAGAGTTATAGTGCATAGGGTCTGCATAAAGGCGTATAGGATAGATTGGGTAGTGTGTCGGATAGTTTAGCGCATGCATTTAGCAAGGTAGCGTCATGGTAGTACCAGTTAGCGCATGGGGGGATTTAGCATGTAGAGTGTGATTTCTAGCACATAAGTAGCATCTTAGCACTTAGGAGTCCTGGTTTAGCGCGTAGGGTCCAAAGTTGATGAAAAAAGGATGGAAAAATGCATCGTGATTTGAATAGATTAAATAGATGTCATAGATTTTGATATGTGTTTGTTGATTGTTCTCTTAAGGTTTCTGAGCCAATGTGAGTCCTACTTTTTGATGATGTTCGATTTCTGATATGTTGGTGTAGGATGATCTGAGTCTTGCTTCAATATGAATTGCTGCCAAGCTAATTGATTTTTGATGTGGATCCTGATTTTGAGTTTGATATGGATCTTTGATGTTTGCCTTTTGAGTTAATGTCCGATATGATTCCTGATTCTTGATTTCCGATATGATTCCCGAATTGATGCTTTCAATATGGGTCCTGACATTGCTTGCATTATGAGTCTTGATTTGATGCTTGCATTACGAGTCCTGATTTGATTGCTTGCATTATGAGTCTTGATTTGATGCTTGCATTATGAGTCCTGATTTGATTGTGTTATGAGTTCTAATTTGATGATTGCGAGATGGATCTTTCATTGCTTTCTCGATATGGGTCTTGATTTTTGATATGGGATTTTTGATATGGTTTAGATGTGTGATTTCTCAATATGGGTCTGATTTGATGCTTGCGATATGGGTCTTTGATTGATGTTGTGTTCTTGAGATGCTTCGTTGTTTCAAGTTAGATAGAGAACAATGGGACACCCCTTGGGAAGTAGAGCTATTTGCACCAAGAGTCTCATTAGTGTGTGGGCCTTTTTGAATTAGACTTTTACATGAGGAGGTGGTCCCTAGAGATCACAAAGCTCCTAGCTATGCAGCAGTGGCGTCTAGTCGATCCGGTCACAGTCATACGAGGACAGAGAGCAGAGGTGTTACAAGGCCTACTCAATGTGATCCACCTAGTGGAGATCTAGGGGCTCAGACATCCACTATAGGACCGCCAGCCTCAGGAGATAGTCATACCTGAGAGACCTGTCTCTATTTTATTTTGACAAACATGATATCCCTTATACATTTTGACCATTTTTGAGATATAATATATGGCACTGATTTTCTCTGATCCACGTGATGTGTTATTGATGACGATTGATGAGATGCATTGATATGATGATTCTATGATGATGATTTTATTCTTAGATAATAATGCTCTTGATTTTGATGATGATGCATGATTCATGATGAGATGAGAATGTGATGACGTATTTGCATTGATTACTTTGATTTAAGAGATGTATCTTGAAAATGAGATTTATGATAATGATAATGTTTTGATACTAATGCAAGATTAAAATGATATGTAGCTAAATGCAAAATGATATGTAGCTAAATGCAAGTGTTAAAATGATATGCAACTAAATGATCACTTTAATTCTGTCATTGTCATTCCTGTCTAGTCACTTGTTTGTGCTCTATTTTTTGTTTGTCATCATTGAGCTTTTGATATGTTGAAAGTTTATACAAGCATCATGGTATAATTGAACCATAACGAGTTGAGTAAAACTTACATGGATGTTTTGATATTACAAGGCGGCATAAGCATCGAGGTATATTTGAACCAAGATGACCTGAGTGTTGCTTGCGTAAAACAGACAAGAGTTAACCATTTGCATGTGCAAAGTGGAAAATGTCTTCATTGATATGTTTCCAATCATGTCTCAAGACAAATTTGCACCATACGAATGATTGCCTCATAGATAGAAAACCAAAAAAATATTATATTCCTTCATTGCTTCTCTAGCTTAGTTCATCCTTGAGTAGCTCAGGAAATCTGATGATTCAAAAATTAAGATAAAAAAAAGTTAAAACTTAATTCCATATGTTAACAAAGCATAATTCATAAAATCATCCATCATGTGTGTGTTAAAGTTGTAGTTGGATAATGGTCTTATTTTCTAGCCTAATGAGTAGTTGTTTGACATTGTTTCCTTAGCGTGTTGTGATCCTTGTTGTTTGTTGTCAGAAATGCTTAAAGTGAGAGGAATGTTGCCCCTCGTCACAGATATCTATCGATGTGGATATATACGTTGATCACCAAGCCATGGTGGAATATGATATGGATAAGCGTTTTGGATAATCAAGGATAGTGACTACGCTAAGTATGTCTGGGATAATGTTGCATTTTAATAGGCGTTCTAGAGATGGCTTTTAGCTGAGACTTGGATCAAAGATATAATTACTGATACGTTCTCTCACAAATAGCGCCTATTGCTAGGTTTTCACTACTTGCTTTATTGCACTTTTTTTTTTTGGTTTGAATTTTTCTCTTTTTCCGTGCATTGGATGACTCAAGTGTAGAATTTCTTCAGATGGATACTGTTGGTTGGTTCATCGATCACGTCCCCTTCTAAAATTGTTAACTGATAGGCGCCTGATCTGTAGGCTGATATGATGACAAATGACCCAATCAGTTAGGTTCAAACTTCCCCTTCTTTTCTCGATCTTGTTGATTTATGGGATTTTCTTTTAGTACAAGATCACCAACTTTGAAAGCCCTTGGGATGACTTTATGATTATAGCTTCTACACATTCACTGTTGATATGCCTTGAGATGGTCATAGGCATGTTGTCATTTTTCATCAAGAAGCTCTAGTTCATGCAACTTGTTTACCTGATATTCCTCATTTGGTATGAGGCCTTTCAAAGATACTCTAAGAGATGGAATTTCTACCTCAAGAGGAAGAATTGCCTTTGATCCGTACACCAATGAATATGGCATAGCCCTTGTAGGTTTCCGGATACTAGTCCTATATGCCCAAAGTGTCGGATTGATTTATACATGTCAATCCTTACCTGCATCATTTACTGTTTTCTTAAGGATTTTTCAGAATTGTTTTATTTGATACTTCTTCTTGACCATTCCCCTGTGGGTAGTAAGGTGTAGAGAAGCGATGCTAGATTTTTAATCTTTCACATAGTGCTCATACGTCTTGATTTTTGAAAGGACACCCATTGTCTGTGATAATGGAACTGGGAATGCCATATCTGCAAATGAGATAATTGAGAATAAATGAGACAATCTATTTTCCAGTTACAGTGGTCATCAGGACTGCTTCAATCCACTTTGTGAAATACTCTGTTGCAGTGATAATTAACTTATATCCATTTGAAGAAGAAGGATGAATTTTCCCTACTAAATTGAGTCCCCATTGACAGAAAGACCAAGATGTGGTGAATGGATGCAGCTCCTATGCTAGTGCAGGGATAAGATTGCCATGAATTTGGCACTTAGGATATTTCTTTGCAAATTGATAAGAATCTTTCTCCATTGTCTGCCAGTAATATCCCATTCTCAGAATTTTCTTGGCGAGAGTAGGACCACTTGAATGCGTACCACAGATACCCTCGTGAAGCTCATGAAAGGCAGAGTCAGATTCATTACGATTGAGGCATTGAAGAAGAGTACCATCTAGACCTTGACAATAAAGTGTGTCAGTGGTTAAGGTATAACGAGCGGCTTGCCAGATGAAGCTGCATTTTTGGTTATGAGACAGGTCGAGTGGAAGGGTATTGTTCTTAAGATAATCATAAATTATCTCATATAAAGGTAAGTGCGAGCCGGTTAAGACATAGATGACTTGGAATGCGGAATTGTTATAGGATGGGGAAAACAATTGCTCTACCAAGAACTCGTAACGACTCTGTTTCTTTGGAATCTGCAGCAATGAAGCGATAGTGGCCATTGCATTGGCAACTCTGTTGTCCAATCTTGGTGTTTGCTCAAAGGTGATATGTACAAAGTACTGTCTAATTTCATCCACCATTCTCTTATAGGGCATTAACTTATCATCCTTTGTCTCATATTCATCAATGATCTGATTGATGACTAATTGAGAATCCCCATAGACTCTCAATTCTATGATTCTCCATTCCACAACCATTTTGATTCCTGTTACCAGGGCTTCATATTCAATGATGTTTTTGGTGCATGGAAACATCAGTCTATAAGATCGTGGAATTGTGTGCCCTTCTGGAGTGACGAACAAGATGCCGACACCCGATCCATGTTGTGTATAAGATCCATCAAATTACAAGGTCCATTGTTTGGGTGTGACAGTGAGTACATCCATGTCCAAAAATTCCACTTGCATTGGTTATTGATCTGGTAGCAGTGCTTCAGCCAGTTGATCTGTAATTATTTGTCCTTTGATAGCCCGACGTTCTGTGTACTGGATATCAAACTCACTGAGAATCATGACCCACTTAGCCAATCAGCCTGTAAGAGCTACTTTGCTAATTAAATACTTGAGAGGATCATTTTTTTCTACTAGCTTGATTGTGTGAGCTATCATGTAGTGGTGGAACTTTTGAGAGGCGAACACCACAGCTAAGAAAGCCTTCTCAATGAATGTATAATTTATCTCATATTTGTTTAAAGTTTTCTGATGTAATATATAGCTCATTCCTTCCCTTCTGGATCTTCTTGTGCTAGTAATGCCCCCATTAATGATACTTTAGTTGTTGATATGTAGAGAATGAGTGGCTTACCTACTATTGGTGGTACCAGAACTGGTAGATTCATTAGATATTGCTTGAGCTAGTGGAATGATTCCACACTTGTCTTCCCACTTGAAAGGTATGTTCTTGTGGAGCAGATGATTGAAAGGGAAACATTTATCTGCTAGTTGGGCTATGAATCACCTGATAGACTGCAACCCTCCCTGCAAATATCTGAGTTGGCTAATGTTAGTGGGAGGTGGGATCTCCATGATGGCCTATACCTTCACTGGATCTACTTTAATGCCATTTTCTGACACAATGTAGCCTAATAGTTTGCCTGATGTGACCCCAAATAAACACTTCTTATGGTTTAGTCTGACCTTGAATTGCTCCAATCTTTGAAATATTTTATCTAATATGCCCAGATATTCTTCTCGGGTGAATGATTTAGCTAGTAAATCATCCACATAGTCTTCCATGAAGGTATGCACCATATCGTGGAAGATTGTCGTCATGGATCATTGATAAGTTGCCTCAGCATTCTTCAATCTGAAAGGCATCATGTTCCAATAATACGTTCCCCATAGATAGGTGAACACAATTTTATCTTGATCCTCTATGGCAATTTTGATTTGATTATAGCCAGAGAAACCATCCATTAATGATAACATTGTGTGGCCTTCTGTTAGATCCATAATTATGTCGATGTTTGGCAAAGGAAATTCATCCTTTGGACATGCTTTGTTGACATCTCTAAAATGTGTGCATATTTTGATGCTTCCATCAGGTTTTGAAACTGGTACAATGTTTGAGATCCATTCAGCATAGTCTATAGGTCGGATAAATCCGATGTCTAATAACCTTTTTAGTTATGTTTTGACCAATAATGCTACATGTGGGTTCATTTTTCTTAATTTTTGTTTGACTGGCTTAGCTCTTGGAGCGATGGATAAATGATGCATGATCAGGTATGGATCTACTCCAGGCATATCAACATAGGACCAAGAAAAAATGATTTTCTTTTCTTTGAAGAATTTGATAAAATCTGGTTTCTCTTCTTCTATTAGTGATTCTACTAGGTGTATGGTTTTGACTATTGCTTTAGTACCAATGTTTATTGATTGAGTTGGCTCAATCAATATGAGTGACCTCTCTTGATAATGTTTATGAAGACTGTCAAGTCTCTCATCTTTAGGTGCCTCAAAAAATGTTTTCACCTACAGATGCATCCTTTATTTTTACTTTTTTGTGATCTAATACTGCCATTGACTGGTTTTCAGCATTAGATCCTTTGTTTCTTCCATTTTTGTGACTAAGAAACTTGGCACTTCCCTGATTGCAGATATCGTTATTTTGTTCACTGGTAGAGCACGTTTCCAGGTTGACTGAACATAGATATTGAACAATAGATTCATCATCTGGGAAAATTCATTTATCATGGTGTTCAGGTTCTTCCCAGTCTATGAGATCAGAATATACAAAGGGTAAGGAGTCATTTTGTGGGTTGAGATCGACTATGGTAAGTATCATGATATAGGCATCACTATAGCTATTTGGGATGTTGGTTAGGTTAATGATATTGTCAAGGTCTTCAATGGTATCATCTTTGATGTAGCCTTGTTCTTATTGTTGTTGCTCATTCTCATTAGCCTCGTAGATATGTCGTGGTCTGAATTCAAGTGGTCGAGATTCTGTGCCTTATCCCTCTTGAGAAAGGGGTGTGCATGAGTGGATGGTATCTACCTCAATATCTTCAGTAACATCTGAATAGCTACCCCATTCATATTCATTAGAATCGGTTTCAGAATTACTATCCCAGAGTATCTTGCTTCTTCTAACAGGTATGTTGTATGGTGAGAAAAGATCTCTGACAAATGATACCAATTTTGTATCTTTTTCTAATTCAGAATCGGAGCCTGCTTGTACTCTTTGCATTTGTTCATACATTGTTTCTCTTTGAGGAGTAATAATTTGTTCGGGTGGTGGCTCTGCCTTGGTTCGATTAGGTTTTTGCATATGATTCACTTTCTTATAAGAGGCTTCTTCTCTTTGAATGGCTAGTTCCTCTTGTCATTTCTCATTTTCCTAATGTTCTTTCTCTTTCCTTGTTATTTCTGTTGCTTGGTATAGTGCCTCTTGCCATGAGTTTTCATTATATTTCTTCTTTGCTCTCCACTGAGGTTTTCGATATTTATTTTTCTTTTGCCTAAGTGGTACACGTTGTCTATATCCCAATCACGTTTTGTCTCGTACAAATTGTGAAGGAAGTTGTAGAGGTTATGTAATGCCTTCTTGACACTTGCCTATAGGTCCTTTGTCATTGTATCCCATCTGTTGCATAATCCAGAACCTTTTCCATATTGTTGTGTCGGTATGGCCACCTCTATGGTAGCATCTCTAACTTCTTCTTCATCCTTGTATAGCCAACTAAGGATGTCTTTCTCTTCTGATTCATTTGCTAGTGTGCCCAATTGGATAAATTTACCATTAAACTTGGTGATGGGTTGTGTTGCTTGATGTGTTGATGCAGAAGGTTGCCCATAAGATTTTGGTGATGTTGGCAATTTCAAGAGACACAAGGGTTCAAAAGAGTACTCTGTTGGTATTTTGGATATGTTGATATGGTTTTGTCATTGATGTCAACACCTATTAACACTTATCAACTCTGGCACTTGGAGAATTGGCAATGTTCACCGGCAAGCAAGTGACTTATGCACAATCACCGGTATCTTGTACACTAACAGGATATATTGTTCACCGACACTTGGAATGACATGGCAAACACTTGGTTATGTTGAAGACATCATTTGGACACTTTGTCTTGGAGATTTATTCATTGGTATATTCAAGTTTGCATATTTGTTGTTATCGGCAAATAGGTCCAGGATAAGCACCAACAGGCTTATCTATTCCAGATCAGCACGACATGCTATGGAGATGATTTTGTTGTTATTGTAAATGCATTGATCTGACATCATGCATCGGATATTGTTTTATTTGTAAATTGATTTTATTGTAATATCTTTTAGAGACGACCTACTAAAATTGGTCTTAGGTTATGGTATATATGTAAGATCTTATTTGTAAGATCAATATGCGAATGTGAGAAGGATTGTAACAAGGTATATATGAGAATAAGCAGAGCTATACACGCAAACATCATTTGAAGGTTGAAGGAAGGTTTTTGTGAAGGCAATCAAAACTACACTGGTACTGAATCTAGCATATGAAGATGCTATTTTGAGCAGTACATCACTATTTGATTTAACCATCCAATTGTAGTCAATGTGACTCCTATTTGTGTTTAAGAAGTGAGCTCTAGGCGCTTGGCCTTTCTACATGTGCAGACCCCATTTGTATATACATACTATCTACAGTAGTATCATCTGATTGTGGGTAAGGTTTCCCACCGTGGTTTTTCCATTTACAGGTTTTCCACGTACAAATATTGGTGTTATGTGTTGTGGATGTTATTGTCTTTCTGTTTCATGCATTAATCTTTACCGGTACTGCAATTAACTGATAAACTGTCTATCGGCATAAAGTTTGGTTTACCAGTATTAAGCATTAAGGTTGGTTAAGTTGTTTTTGGTTTGAATTTATTTGATGACTGATTCACCCCCCCCTCTCAGTTGTCTTTGGGACCTAACAATTGGTATCAGAGCCTAGTCCTCTTTTTGTAGATTTAACATCCATTTGATATACCTTGAAATTTTTGTAAGAAGCATATGCCAACAATGTTCTCACTCCTTCAAATCTTGCCACAGGTGCAAAAGTCTCACCATAATCAATTCCTTCTTCTTGAGCATATCCTTTGCAAACTAGTCTTGCTTTATTCCGAATGACCTCTCTTTTTTCATTTAGCTTGTTTCTGAAAATCCACTTTGTATCGATTACATTTTTGTCCTTCGGTCTTGGGACCAATGTCCATGTTTCATTCTTCTTGATTTGTTCAATTTCTTCTATCATAGCATTTATCCAATCTTCATTACTAAATGCCTCTTTTACTATCCTCAGTTCAAATTTTAATATCAGACATGTGTTTTGTCTCAGTTTGTTCCTTGTCATCACTGGATCATCCTTATCTCATATAATCTGACTTGATTCATGATTTCTTCTAACATATTTGGCTAATATAGGCTCGATAGGCTCTGTATGATCTTCTTCATCACTTGGTAACTGGATATTATCTTCATTTTCTTCAGCAACTTTCTCGGTAGGACTTCTTGGTTGAACATAAATAAATTCTTCAAAATTTTCTAGTTCTTTGGAATTTTCTTCATCATTTCTTTCTGCAAATTCATCAATTTTCACATTTGCACTTTCCACTATTTTGTTAGATGATTTGATCAGAAATTTAAATGCTTTAATTCTAGAAGAATAACCAAGAAATGTTCCTTCCTCGCTTTTCTGATCAAACTTTCCATTTTTGTCATCTTTGTGAACATAACATCTACTTCCAAATATTTTAAAATAACTTACATTGGGTTTCTTATCATACTAGATTTCATATGGTGTCTTCAAAGTTCCTTTCTTTAGTTGTACTTGGTTTAGGGTGTAAACTGCAATGCTTATTGCTTCTCTCCAAAATGTTTGAGGTACCCTCTTTTCTATCATTAGGGTTCTAGCACAATCTACAATTGATCTATTTCTTCTTTCAGCTATCCCATTTTGCTGAGGTGTTCTTGGTGCAGACACTTGTCTCTTTATACCATGATCATTGCAAAATAGATTAAATTCATCAGAAATGAATTCTCCTCCTCTATCAAATCTTAGACATTTCAACTGTCTTTCTATTTCATTTTCAACTCTTGCCTTGTACCATTTAAACATTTGAAAAGCTTCTGATTTTTCTTTTAAGAACATAATTGACATCATCCTTGAGTAATCATCCACAAATAATATGAAATATTTATCACCATAATAACTTTGAACTTTCATAGGACCACAGAGATCAGTGTGCACTAGATCTAAAATTCCTTTAGAAGTGTAGGACTTACTTGTAAATCTTGATCTTGTCATCTTACCCATCTGGCATCCTCGGCATATAGCATTCTTAGGTTTTTCCAAGCTCGGTAGACCTCTTACTTGGTGCTTCTTACTTATTTTGATCAGATTATCAAAATCTACATGACAAAACCTTTTATATCATAACCAGGTATCTTCTATTTTTGCATATAGACATTTGTTCCGAGTTGAGTCAAGATAAAATGTATTACCTCTTGTTTGAGTCCCAGTAGCAGCTAGCTTTCCATGCTTGTCATGAACTTTGACAATTCCCTTATGAAATTCTATTCGGTATCCTGTATTGTTTAGCTGTGCTATACTCAACAAATTGTATTTCAAACCTTCAACCTAGTATACATCATCACATTTAGCATTTTCAAGAAGTGTTATAGATCCTTTACCTTTCACCGGACATGGTGCATCATTACCAAATCTTACATATCCTCCATCATAGTCTTCTAATTTAATAAACTTGTGTTTATCACCTGTCATGTGATGTGAGCATCCACTATCTATGATCCAAGAATCATTTTTATTTATGTGAGATATTAGGGATTTTTCTTCATACCTTTCTTCATCTGATCCATCTTTGATAGCCACATAAACAACTTCCTCTGTATCAGTTTCATCAGATTTATCATCATTGGATTCATCATCAGCTACTAGGCATGTCTTTCTATCTTTCCTTCTGAAGTCTCAGTTTCCTCTATATTGGTTGTCTTTCTGTCTGTCATCTCGATATTCTCTCTTTTCACTAGATTCTTTGTCAGGACAGTTAGAAGCCATATGTCCTCTTCTATCACAGTTAAAACTTTTTAAAGGTAACTTTCCTTTATACTTACCTTTGCCTCTTGGTAACCTTCTGGCTAATAATGCTTCAAACTCTTCTTGCTTTTTGATTTCTTCATATAGTTTGTGTACCTCTTCCATGTTTTTGTGAAATCTTTCACTTGATCCACTGTGATTTCCTTCAGTATCATTGTAATCATCAGATTCACCAATATGAAAAGAATTGAATGCAAATTCAACTTTATTTACCGAGGACCCACTGTTATCAAAATTACTTCACTCAAATGCATGTAGCTTACTGATAGTAGCATCCAAAGAGATTGGCATGTTTGGCACAGACCTTAATTCATTGATTGCAGAGACTTGGATGGCATAAGCAGGTAGAAGTGATCTAAGCAACTTACTTGTTACATCCTTTTCTTCAATAGTTCCTCCTGCTCCTCTGATTTGATTGACAGTTTCCTTTAACCTTGTACTATATTGGGTTATGTTCTCACCTTCATTCATTCTCATGGATTCAAGTTGACCTCTTAGATTATCTACTTTTTCTCTTTGAACATGTTCATCACCACCATACACAGATATGAGCTTAGACCACATTGCCTTTGCATCATTATAGCCTTCTAGATCATTAAACTCTGAATCGGTATTTCAATCATAGCTTGAATATGTTCTTGCTTTACCTTTATCTCTTCCATTGTCATCGGGTTGGTGCTAGGTGCTATGTAATCATTCTCCAGATAATATGTTGCATATTCTCCAAATCCTGATAAATGCAGCTTCATCCTTTTCTTCCATGTGGAGAAACTTGACTTGTTCAGCTTTGGTGCATCCCTTTTATACATCTTTAGATCTTTCCTCGAGTACCTTTAAAATTTTCTTCCAAATTCCAAAGCTCTAATACCAATTGTTAGTTAAGATGAGAGGGGGGGGTGAATCATAAAAACTTCACAATACAATGTATTCACCAGATTCAACCTTGGTAGCCTTTACTGATATGCAACTATAACTATAAATCATTCAATACTCATAAATAGATACACTTAAAACATCATAACACATTTAACACCAGATTTAATGTGGAAACCCAAATAGGGAAAAATAATTGTGGGATTTCAGACCCACTAAGAAATATACCCTTCTAGAGTATGCTCGGTTAAAAGCTTAATCCAGTTACAAATTATAAACACATTGCTAGATGTGACCCGATCAAGGGATTTCCCTCAAACTTGTTAGAGTCTTTCACTTTGTTAGAAGTGACCTTGTCAAAGGATTTCAAACACTCATTTAGAATGTTACCTTGCTAGAGGGTTTACAAATAAGACTGTTAAGTCCACTCGGTTAAGAGATTTCCTGTCACTTACAAAATAAATAACAGTAATAAAATATATCTGCAACTTCACATCTGAAATGCTAAAGCAGATTCTATGTGCTCAAAACAATCTTGTCATAAGAATTATCTTGTCCCTTGTTGGGCTTGCTGGGCTTCTCAATCTGTTCTTCAATCAGATCTTCAGGCTTCTGTGCTCGGTAAACATTATTGTAGCATAATTGTGCATACATTTGCCTGCATACATTGTTCATCAATTGTTTCTTATTTATAAACAATTTCTAACCGCTTAATCTCCTTGATCACATTTCCCATGATCAATCTTAGCCATGAGATCATCAAACTTGACTAGGTTCAATGTATCCTTCGATTTGAAAAATGTTTTATCTTGCCTTGGAACTTGTGCTAGGTTATTGCGGTTCAATCTGTGTTGTAGATCTTCCTCTTGATTTTTGATGTCATAGATCCTCAACAAACTTCTTGCACGACATACCAATCATTTATTCATCTCCACCTCATTAGCATCCTTCATTAAATAATGCTTTTATTCATTCAATGCATTCTGTTATTACTCGGTTGTTACTCGGTAAATACTGAACTTCACTCAATAGATATTCTGCCTTCTTTAACCGATATCGATAACCTTAGGGTTTACCGACTAGGTACCTTAGGGTTTACCGACTAGATTATTTGCTCGGTGACATAGTACAGTATTAAACTTATAATCAACAACATATGTAGGATATCAAAACAATCAAAACAACATGATCTCATCATTGTCTAACTCGGTAATAGTTTCCCATTGAAGAACTTATTTCTCCCCTTCATTATCACATTCTTTCTGTGTCACTTACCGACCTCTTAATACTCATCAAAACATACTTCTCAAGATATGGCAACATCATACTGAATCAGAAAATCAATTTCTTGACATCAATGACAAAATAATATTATTAAGATAGTAATCATCCTTCTTCAGTTATATCAATAATCTCCAACAACCTTCTCAATATCCTTATTGAAATGCCAACAATCTCCTTTCTATTGTAATGCCAACAGTTTCTATCAAACTGAATTTTCTAAAGGAGAATGTTGAAGCAAAAGAAGTAAAACTGGTTTATGTAAATACTAAAGAGTAGATTGCAGATATTTTCACTAAACCTTTGCCTAAGGAGACTTTTGAATATCTCAGAGATTAGCTTGGGTTCATACCCCCACTGGTAGAGACTTAGACAATTGATGTTTGTCATCAACCGGCAAAATTAATAGAGAAATCTTTTATTCCGACCTTGATGAGGAGAGCTACTTCTCAGGGGGAGTAGTTGGTATACTAAATAAGTTGGTATTTTGTATTTGAACTTGATTTTTGTATTGCTTTGACATTTGATGTCAAAGGGGGAGAGATTGATATGGAAAAACACATGTTATTCCTAGGGGGAGAGATTGTTATTTTAGGAGAGATTGATTACTCTTTGTACTTGAATTTTGATTGTTGGTTTTGATCTCTTTTTGGGAGATTGTTGGTTTTTGGTATTTGGTATTTCTGCTTTGGCACTTTGATGGTTTTTCCATCTTGTGTTGCCATCAATGCCAAAGGGGGAGATTGTTGGTATTTTGGATATGTTGATATGGTTTTGTCATTGATGTCTACACCTATTAACACTTATCAACTCTGGCACTTGGAGAATTGGCAATGTTCACCGGCAAGCAAGTGACTTATGCACAGTCACCGGTATCTTGTACACCGGCAGGATATATTGTTCACCAGCACTTGGAATGACATGGAAAACACTTAGTTATGTCAAAGACATCGTTTGGACACTTTGTCTTGGAGATTTATTCATTGGTATATTCAAGTTTGCATATTTGTTGTTATCGGCAAATAGGTCCAGGATAAGCACCGACGGGCTTATCTATTCTAGATCAGCACGACACTCTATGGAGATGATTTTGTTGTTATTGTAAATGCACTGAGCCAACATCATGCATCAGATATTGTTTTATTTGTAAATTGATTTTATTGTAATATCTTTTAGAGTCGACCTACTAAAATTGGTCTTAGGTTATGGTATATATGTAAGATCTTATTTGTAAGATCAATATGCGAATGTGAGAAGGATTGTAACAAGGTATATGCGAGAATAAGTAGAGCTATACATGCAGACATCATTTGAAGTTTGAAGGAAATTTTTTCTGAAGGCAATTAGAACTACACCAACACTGAATCTAGCATATGAAGATGCTATTTTGAGCAATACATCACTATTGGATTCAACCATCCAATTGTAGTCAATGTGACTCCTATTTGTGTTTGAGAAGTGAGCTCTAGGCTCTTGGCCTTTTGCATGTGCAGACCTCATTTATATACACATACTATCTGCAATAGTATCATCTGATTGTGGGTAAGGTTTCCCACCGTGGTTTTTCCCCTTATAGGGTTTCCACGTACAAATATTGGTGTTATGTGTTGTGGATGTTATTGTCTTTCTATTTCATGCATTAATCTTTACCGGTACTGCAATTAATTGATAAATTGTCTACCGGTATTAAGCATTAAGGTTGGTTAAGTTGTTTTTGGTTTAAATTTATTTGACAACTGATTCACCCCCCCCCCTCTCAGTTGTCTCCGGGACCTAACATACTCCCCCATGCCTTGATCTTTGATTTTCATCTTTTGTTTTAAGTCTATGGATAAAGACTTGATTTTTTCTTGATGATGATCGAATGTTGAGGAAGCTTGGGCCTCCTTGTTGTGTGGAACCAGGTTGTCTTGAGTTGCTCCCATAGCATTGCAATGCTGGAAAGGGTTATTATCTGTAGATATGGAAATTTCTTGTCCATTGTACGGGAATTTGATACACTGATGGTATGTCGAAGGCACTTCTTGCATTTTATGTATCCAAGGATGACCCAATAGAATATTGTATGTTAATTCTATGTCTAAGACTTGGCACATGGTGTCCTTTTGTATTGGTCCTACCTGAATAGGTAGTATCACTATTCCTTTGGATGACCTTTCTTCATCATCATAGGCTTTGATGGTGATCTTCTTGTTTGGATTAATAGACTATTCAGAGAAGCCCAATGCATGGATAAGCTTTAAAGTACAGATATTGAGACCAACTCCTCCATATATTAACACTCTTTTTACTCAATGTTTATAGACTAAGACTTTGATATGGAGTGAAGTGTTATGCGGATGATTCAAGGAGACATCATCTTGTTCGGAAAAGGTAAGGTTATGAGGCCCTGTCATATGAGCCACCATGGCTTGGAATCGATCAATGTCCAAATCTTTAGGAACGTTTGTTTCGACAAGTGCTTGCTCTAAGATATATTTGTGTTTTGGCGAGAGTATGAGCAACTCGAGTATGGATATCTAAGCGGGAATTCTCCGCAATTGATCAACCAAGTTATATTGTGTCTTGGGGATAGTTGTGGATGTTGATGTCTTCCCTTTCAAGATGTATTTTTGTGCTTTGGTTGTCACATTGATCGACGCATGTTCTTGTTTGTCCTTGATGTTTATGACATATATTTGGTTTTCATCTGTCGATATGTGATTGATGGTGCTATTGTATAAGTGATTTATACGAGCTCCTCCGGTATCATTTGATGTTGAAGCTCCTCCCTTGTTGTAATTCAGAAGAGGATTTTTAAAGTTGTCATGGTCACCCTTTTTTTTGTGACCATTAGCTGTTAAATCACCTCTATCGATCATGTCCTGAACGATGTTCTTAAGCCTCATGCAATCATTTGTGTGATGTCCTTTATTTTGATGAAAATCACGGGAAAAGTGAGTCATTCCACCAAGGTGCTTTGACCTGGGGTTCAAAGTTGTTTATGGCTGGCAATGTGATGATCTTATTTGCCAAGAGTTCTTGAAACACTAATTCTAAGGTTTGTCCTAACGATGTGTAGATGTGTCTATATGGGAAAGCGTCGGTGTTGCCTCTCTGGTTTGCATTATTCCCTTGGTTAGTATTGTTGTCGTGGTTAGTGTTGTTGCCTTGGTTAGTGTTATTAGCGTTGTTGCCTTGGTTAGTGTTATTAGCGTTGTTGCCTTGGTTAGTGTTGTTGGTGTTTTATGTTGAATTTCCTTGATTGGTATTTTGTAGATAAGTTTTAGTGCCTTGATTAACACTTTTTTTTATTTTTGTTAGATCGTGGGTTACCTAAAAAAGCCAACACTGGTTGTTTGGACTTCACATTATTAGCATCGACTACCCCATCATTAACAATGTTTTTGTTCCTTGCCCAAAATCTAGATTTGTCTAAAGTGTTGTTGTTGTTTTGATTGTTAAAGAGGTTAGTGTTTGATGAGTTAACTAATTCCTTAAAAAACTTCAATGTTCCTTTCTTGATGCAGGCTTCCTCCACTTGGATTTTGTTTTCTATTAACTTGGCAAAAGATGGTATGCATTGGAGTTTGAGTTGATAACTCATCTCACTATTTAGATTATTGATAAGGATCTCCATCTTTTCCTTTTCACATACATCTCGAGGATATCTCGAAACCATGCGTCTCCATTGCTAAAGAAAGCTGAAAACTATGCGCTAACTGTCTTGATTTCTTTGTTTTCTACTGTTTTGAAAACTAACACTTGTGATTTTGATGGATGTTTTTCTGAAAAAAAAAACTTGAAAACACGACACATAAAAGAGAGAACAATTTTTGCCTATGCTAAACAAGTAGTGTATGTTCTGTGAGGATGTGTTCAAATCCCCGATGTTTTCATTGGTTTAGATAACAAATAAGACAATTCAAGAAGACTCTTTATTCAAGGGTCATCAACAATATCATAGCCCACTAGTCTCGATACTTTGTCAGCTCAAACAACCTTGTCACCCCCTAGAGGGTGCCCATTTTTTTGCCTTTTGCCAGAAATTAACTCAAAGTGAATTGCTTCACAATTGAGTAGTTATCTTGGGAGATATATGGTGAGTGATCTTAGGGGCGGATTCTTCCCCACCCTTTCACTATGATATTGAAGATGTTTGGTTACTGACTCGGCTCAAAGCTTCTAATGATAAGGTTTTTAATCAGGCTTTCATTTGGTCTTTAGTGATAAAATCCCTTAGGAGGCTTCCCAACCTTTAGAACAAAGGCTTTACGTATCTTAAAGATACTAGGGGAAGGTTAATCACTGAGAAAAAACATTGAAGGGGAATTTCCTCAGCCTCCACATTTGATTATAGTGGGTTGGAACACTTGGCGATAAAGTCGTTTCCCACTTAGGTCATTCCCCTCTCACCGACCATTAATGGCTCTCTAAGAGCAACTCGGGAGGGCGGGCCTACTAAAGGATTTAAAATGCTTGAAGTAAAGAAAGCTTTTAAGAGTGGTTTGGCTTTTTGATCACCCAGTTAAGGGGAGAGCATTTACCTTCCACTTTCAAGATAAAGCAAACAAGTGTTGTTTTAAACCTTCAAAGCAATGATTTTCTAACTTTCTATTTGGAGATGTTTCTCCAAAAATCATGGTGTTATTTTTAACTCTTCATATCAAAATGTTTCCTATCTAAGAAATTGAAATCTTGGTCAACAGAATAAATCATGATGTTGGTCAACAAAAGGAAAGTCGCAAAATGAAAAACTCCTTTGCTTTGCACAAAATAATAAGTGGGGTTCTTTTTATCCTTTGCAAAATGAAAATGAGTTTGTTTTATACACCAAAGGAAAAAGTGATTCTTTTTACCCTTTGCAAATTGAAAAGCAAGTTTGTTGTTCTTTTTAACCGACCAAAGGAAGTGAGTTTGTAGTTCTTTTTAACCAGCATGAAAATGAACTATGTTTAAATTAACCAAAAAGTTAGAAAGAAAAATAATTTAATGCCTAAGTAAATTCCTTCAACCTGCAAACAAAGATTAGTAACCTGCAACAAATAGTTAGTGAAAAATTTTATCCCTGAGGTGAGCTTATCCAAGCCTAATCTGTACTTTTGTTACAAATTATGTTTTTCTTGTTTCTGATAGAGTCATGCACTGAGCTTTTGCATAGAAGCATTACAGAATGTTACAGATGCACTACATAATGCTCTGTAAGTGCTACAGTGATCACCGAATGTGTTACACTATTATCCCAACTCGTAGGAAAGAAATATGTAGTATGAGCTAACAAAGAGTTTGGATGCACTAGAAAAAGGGTCTGATGCGCTAAACAGTACACCGAAAGTGTTATTGTTTGCCCCAAATTCGCTAATTAAAGTTCCTGGCGTGCTAAAACAACATTCTCGCGTGCATCCAATCTTGATCCTACATCAAAAATGATATGATTTATGGGGATGTGTCCAACGGTCAGTGCCAAAAATGTGTGTGGGAAATGAGGGCAACAAAAATGTAAAAGTACGATTCAAAAAGGCCCACACACCAATGAGACTCTTGGTGCAAGTTACAGGAACTATATCAAAATAGCTCAACTTCCCAAGGGGTGTCCCATTGTTCTCTATCTCACAAGATCCCTAAAGTCAATGTCTTTTCTCTCAGATCACTGAGCAAAGTGACTTAGGAATGACAACTCCAAGAACGAGTGATGTTTGACTATTATGCATGAATGCATTCCTAGATATGTATACTATTGAATCTATGATGATTAAGCTAGCATAAAGATGATGAGAAGATTAACTAATTATACTAGCAATGATATACTAGTCTAACATGGATATTCTATGATATTAGAATGCTTCTAAATGCTTATTAAGATGATTTATCAAAGAGAGGCTAAAATGCTTAGTAAAATGACTATAAGTTTGATGCATGAAACTTCTATATCACTAGAAAAATGACTATAAGTTTGATACACAAAGACTTCTATATCAAAACGAGAGAATGAGATCTCTATTTATAGGAAAAATGGGGAAATGGATGGTCAAGATTGAATAATCTTAACAAGGGCCAGGATTGAAAGTTAATCAATCCATGTTTACAATTCTCACCAATGAAATGGTGACAATTGTCAACAAGAGGTTGCTTGAGAGGAGATGAAAGAAGCATTAAATGCTTGAGAAGACATCAAGGTTACCTTAGCAGGTAAGGGTTAAGGTTAGGTTAGGGTTATCCATTGGATAAAATCTTTACCCGAGAGGTAAACTCTTGTGCAAGGGTTAATAAAACAACCAAGGTTAAAGCCATGAATGCTTGATGATACCCTTCAGTTAGATGAGGATTGAGTTAGAGATAAATTCTCTAATCATGCAAGAAGGTTGAGTTAACCATTAATGGTTATGTAAGAGCCTTAAATGGTTTGGAAGACTTTGAGGGTTAACTTGTTGAGGACATAAAGCCTTAAATGGTTTTCAAAGACTTTGGAGACTTTGAGAAGTGACTTCTCTTTGCTTAGGATTGTGATAATATTTAGGAGATGGATTAGGCTAAATTGGAAGTGATTAGAAGAATCTAGAAGGGGTTAAAGAGGCAAGTGGGAGATGTAGGAAAATGCAAGTGGAGGGAAAAGGATTTTAATTAAAATAAAATTACTTTATTTCAATCAAATAGATGCAACTTGCATAAATACAAGTGGGGGATTTAAATAAATAAATTAGATTTATTTATTTGCAAGGATCAGTTTAATTAAATGTAAATTTAATTAAAAAGGGAGAAAGGGGAATTAATTAAATAAAGTGATTTATTTAATCAAAAGGCTAAAAAAGGCTTAGGTGAACTTAATTAAATAAATTGAGTAATTTATGTAATCAAATAGATGAATGTGAAGAAATTAATTAAATAAAATTTAACTAATAGGGGGAATGGGGTTAAAATGAATATTAAATATTCACTTAGGAAAGTGGCGAGATTTATATGTCTACACCGTTCTTCATACATATCATGTTAAGATCCTTTGAGAGAATTCGTAAGTATATGCATTTGAATCCCAAAAAATATGGTTTTGGTGTGGATAGTGGAAAACTATTAGGATTCATAATTTCACATCATGGTGTTGAGGTGGATACAAAGAAGATAGATGCTATTGTTAACATGCCACCTCCTAAGAATGTTTCCCAACTAAAAAGGTTGCAAGGAAAGATCCAAGCTATTCATAGGTTCGTCTCTCAACTTGCAGATCATACCTTTCCCTTCACACAATTCCTTAAAAAGAATATCACTTTCCAATGGAATGAGGATTATTATCAAGCATTTAAAGACTTAAAAACTTATTTGGACAATCCTCCTATTCTTCAACCTGTTGATCCTACTAAGCCTTTTCTTTTGTACGCTACAACTTCCACTCAAGTTCTTGTAGCCTTTTTGGTACAATGTGATAAGGATGGTAGAGAATACCCAATTTATTACGTAAGCTACACTTTACTCAATTACGAAGTCCGATATTCTGCAATAGAAAGACAGTGCCTTGCTTTAGTCTTTGCAACCCAAAAGTTGAGGCATTATCTCTTGAATGCTGAGATCCATGTTATCATTATATTCGATCCTCTTAAACATTTTTTCTCCAAAACTGACCTTTCCAGAAATTTAGCTAAGTGGGTTATGATGTTGACCGAGTTTGACCTTAAGTTTGTCTCACAAAAGGCAATAAAGGGTCAAGCGTTGACTGATCATTTAGTTGATGCTCCTTCACCCTTCTCCCTAGTTAATCCAGAGTCCTTTCTCGATGAATACATTTTTTCCATTGAGGTTGATAAGACTTGGGAACTGTACTTTGATGGCTCTAAGTGTCGTACAGTATCGGGGGTAGGGGTGGTCTTAATTTCTCCTAAAAAGAAGCCTATTCCTTTATCATATCGTCTCAATTTCTTATGTACCAACAACATTGTTGAATATGAAGCTCTTATAGATGGAATTAAAGTAGCCTTGGTGTTGAATGTGAAACATCTACATATTTATGGAGATTCTCAACTAATCATAAGACAAGGGACATGAGTTTATCAAGCTAAGTAAGACAAATTATCACAATATAAAGATCTAGCATTATCCTTGTTGCAAAAACTCGATTCTTATACCATGGAGCCCGTTCCTCGAAAAGATAATCGATGTGCTAATGCGATGGCATGTGTCGCCTGTCATGTGTCTCTAGAGGACCCCTTGGTAGATCTTATATTCACTATTCACAACCTCACTACCCCATCTATTGCTGATAATCCTACTGATGTGGCATATTGTTGCATTATAGATTCTTATGAATGGTAATCACATATTGTGAGATATTTGAGGGATGGTACCTTTCCTGATTCTGCAAATAAGAATACTAGGGCTAGGATTTGCAAATTGGCTGCTAGATACATTATCATTTCTAATGTTCTTTATAGGAGGGGTTATAATGGTCTTCTTCTTCAATGCTTAAACAAGGCTGAAATCCCTATTGCTCTTGAGGAAGCACATTCAGGTGCTTGTGGGGGGCATTTTGGGGGTAGGTCTTTAGTTCAGAGATTGCTCCGAATGGGATATTATTGGCAAACCATGGAAAAGGATTCCTTTGCGTTTGTTAAACGATGTCATCAGTGTCAACAACATAGAAATTTGATCCATTCTCCTGACCAAGAAATTCAATCACAGGTAGCATCTTGGCCCTTTTCTACATGGGGTTTGGATTTTGTTGGTAAAATATCTCCTCCCTCATCTCAAGGACATACCTTCATCATAACTGCCACTGATTACTTTACAAAATGGGTGGAAGTTGTTCCTCTTTGATCCACTACTGCTGAAGTAATTTGTCAATTCATGTTGGAAAACATTATTTCTCGGTTTGGGATACCTTCCGCCTTAGTTTCAGATAATGGAACGTCATTCAAAAATAGGGATGTGAAGAAGTTTCTCGACAAATATCATATTCAACATAGATTTTCTACACCTTATTATCCTCAATCAAATGGTCAAGTTGAGTCTTCTAATAAGATAATTGAACAAATTCTCTGAAAGACTGTAAACAAGAATGGTAATGATTGGCATACTCAATTAACCTATGCTCTGTGGGCCTATCGCACAAGTGTACGGGTTGCTACGGGTTGTACTCCTTATAATCTTGCTTATGGTTTTGATGCCATTATGCCTTTGGAGTTAGAGATTCATTCTTTGAGAGTCTCTCTTAGGGGCATAGTGGATGATGATTCTTATAGAGAGCAAATACTTCAACAACTTGAGATGCTCGAGGAATGGCGTATAAATTCCCTTGAGCATATTCAAGCATATCATAAAACTTTTCAATGAAGCTACAATGATAAGGTTATTCAACGTTCCTTCTCAGTAGGTGATTTGGTCCTTTATGAGAATCAACGCAACGTGAATGCCTTACTTGAGGAGAAAGGAAAATTCAGCCCTTATTGGCTTGGACCATACATTGTTGTCAAGGTCTATGGATCAGATGCTTACAAGATAGTAGATGTGGAAGGTACACCTCTCAAGGAACCCATAAATGCTATGCACCTTCGTAGATACTATTCCTAGTTCTATTTTTCTTTCTCTTTCTCTCTTTCTAGTCTACTTCCGTCTCTCTCTATATATCTCTTCCTTCAAAATTGGGTAATATGTTAGCATGTCTTCGTTAAAGTATGTAAGATGGAATGATGTTATATTGTTCGGTCTACATTACTTCATTCTCAACAAGCATGTTTCATTACTTTATTGTTTGTCTTGGATTCTTTTATGTAAATTGTAATAGATTTACATTTCATATGTGCTAACATGTTATACAATTTCTTATGTGTTGAGTAGAATTATATCATGTTATGTTTAATTAAAATTAAATAAATCGCATTTGTTATATAGTTCTCAGGCTTAATGCATTCTTCTTTTACATCATCAAAGTAGTATTTGATTAAATACTTATTTATTTAAATAAATCACACATGTATCAATTTAATCATGAAGCATTGAGAAATAAATCACATGGAAATTAAAATCAGATATACATGTTCATTACTCAATATGTTACTTCTAATCTAAGCAATGCATATATTGTTTAAGCGTTAAAATAACATAGCCATGAGTGTCATCATATATACATCAATACATCAAAATCATCTCCTATCCCTAGTGTGGGATGCAAAATTCATTCTTCTATTAACAAAGTAATCAATTAGAAACAAGAGAAATCATGAATGCCTTCTAATCAAAGAATTTAACAAACTAACAATGAAATAATGCAAGATCAAATAAAATAGGAATTATAAATCAATTCAAATAAAACTCCCTATTCCAAGATTTGCATATTGCTTCCATTGCTCTTCTCCTCTTCGTGGTATGATGGCTCTTAGATATTGCGCTGGTAACCTGCAAGTGACACAAAGATTCAAAGTTCGTGATTGTTGAAAATGGAGATTGGATGCTTAATTTATAGATAATTGGTAAGGTTGATTGAAATGTGGAACATATTGATCACGAGGTGTGAACTCAGGTGAGCTCAACTGCAAGTTGATAGTTGAACTGTTGATTGTAGGAGTGAAACTCAATAGATTGAATAGATTAATTGAGTCAACTGATTGAGAAAAAGCTGACTGAAGGAAGAAAAAGGATGATTGGTGGAAATAAAGAAAATGACACAGAGAGCTTAATTTAGAAAAAGCTAACTGAAAGATAGAAATAGAGATTGGAGGGATAAATGATTTAATTAATTAATTGATTGAATTAATTAATTTAGCATGTGCTTGCATTTAGATTTAGATTATTAATTTAATCTTTGCATGAGATATTATTCAAATAATTGAATTTGTTAATTCAATTTAGCATTTGAATATATTTAGAACTTGACTTTGATTTTCAATTTGGTTTTTGAAATCATGCACATGTATTTGAATTTGGAAGAAATTAGAAGGATATGAAATTAAATGAAATTAGAATTTGGGGATTTGAAAATGGAAGAATTAATTAGTTAATTAAATAATTTAAAGAAACTATTTAATTATGTAGAAATGGAATTTAATTAAATAATAAAGATTATTTAAATTAAAGGATTAAATCACAATTAATTAAATAATAAATATTTAATTAATATTTAGAAAAGGGTTGAATGATTAGTTAATTAGAGATAGAAATTGAATAATTAGTAATTTATTTAAATAATAAAGATTATTTAAATTGGGGAATTAATCATAATTATGTAGAAATGGAATTTAATTAAATAATAAAGATTATTTAAATTAAAGGATTAAATCACAATTAATTAAATAATAAATATTTAATTAATATTTAGAAAAGGGTTGAATGATTAGTTAATTAGAGATAGAAATTGAATAATTAGTAATTTATTTAAATAATAAAGATTATTTAAATTGGGGAATTAATCATAAATATTTAATTAACATTAGAAAATGATTAAAATGATTAAATGATGATAGAATAGGAAATATAATAATTAGTAAGATAATGAGGAAATATGAAATTAGAAGAATTTAGAAGAATAAGTTTAATTGACTTAATTAAATAATAAAGATTATTTAATCAATTAGAGGAATAATTAGTACATGATCAATGAGACATTTTTAGGTGTCTACATTTGCCCCTCTTTGAGACGATGTCGGAACAACATTGTTTCAAAGAAAATGAAAAATTATGCCCCAGTATGCCTTGGTATTGCTGTATAGTGTAAATATGCCCCCTTAGAAAAGGTGGTCGAAAAATTCAAAAATTGAGACCATGTTTTTTATACCAGTGTAAAGAATAAGCGTATGAAATTTTATGTCATTTTGAGATCATTTGAGTAGGCTACAAGTTGTTTGAAGCTGGCAGGGACCACAGGTGTCAGGGTGTCATAAAACCCTAATTTTTGAGCTATAAATAGAGAATTCTAGGTTTTCATTTGCTCATTTGTGATTTGGTAGTTCCTTGGTTTCTTTGCAATTTATGTGCCTATTTCTAAGTATTTTGATCATCATGGCTGGTTATAGAGCTCGATTGCACTTGTCAGACCGAGTACGTTCATTTCAGAGACCTCCTGGGACTGGTGACATGGTATTTTTCATTGTTTTTCCCTGATTGTTGCTTGTTTTTATGCTTGTTTTTCAAAAATTGTCCTTGATCATTTTTTGCTCTGTGTTACGCAATCGCTTGTTGATTTTCATGCATTAGTATTTAGTGTACCGCAAACGCTTTAAACGTTACGCATGCATGGTAAGTGTCATGCATTAGCTTTAACATGCCGCATTCGTGTGTATCATTACGCATGTGTTTTTTGTCACGCATGCGCCCATTTTGTCACACATTATCTTTAATCATCACGCAAGAGTCTTATTTGTACTGCATAAGTCATAACTGCTACGCATTCGTTGTATATGTTATTTGTTGTCATGTGTTTGAAAATATTTTAAGTTTATCTGGATCTGACATCTAATATTTTGATCATTTTCTCGTTGCAGGAAAACATTGGAGTGTTATACTGTCGACAGAGTAGACCTAGTGGACTTGATCTTCGAGCTGACCTACCGGATGATGAGATTGAGCATATTCATAAGCTTGGTCTTTACCATGTATTTCATTTGCCAGAGGATACGGCCAATAGGGCCATGATTACAGCTTTGATAGAGCGGTGACACTCAGAGATGTGTTCGTTTCATCTTCCGACTGGTGAGGCATCCATTACCTTAGAGGATGTATGACGTATACTGCGTATTCCCATTCATGGTGAGAGATTTATATATGACCATGATGATGGCATTGCTGGATTATGTGCACTTTTTGAGTGTGAGATTCAGGATTTGCATATCAGTGGTCATTACGAGATCCCTTGGGCCCGATTAGACTATGATGACTTGACCATTATATTATGCGGTATTGTCGGTGGTTTACGGATACCTGATTGACGAAGTCATGGGTTTCTAGTTGGATGGGGCAGAGTGCTTCATGATATGATTGTGCATCATTGACTGTATGCTTGGGGTCCTTATCTACTTGCCATGTTGTACTATCAGATGCATGGTATTGTGTATTTGGGATACCGTTCTATCAGTTGTGGTGTTACTTTGCTTTAGACATGGGCATGGGAGCACTTTTCTATTTCTAGGCCTGTCATTCATGTAGACTTGCATCCTGGTGAGCCTTATGCCTTTAGGTATACAATAGGTATTAGACACAAGGGTTTAGGGAACACCTTGTACTGGAGACATCAGTTGGATACATTGCAGCATTTCATTTGGAGACCTTACTTAGATTGCCCCGGTTGGCCTGATGATGTAGTGCACTTGTCTTTCTACCGACAGCAGAGATATCTTATTGGGAGGACCTTTGAGACTCAGTGGATCATAGAGATGTATCTTCCTGGGTGGGTTCTCAGATAGTTTGGTGAGGTACAGGTGATACCTGTGGTTACTGCATATTTTGCCTATGTATCGCGGGAGGTATCTGATTGGGGTGTGTGTATTCAGCCACATGTTGCTTCTGCTGAGTTCGATTCTTTGCAACCATTACCCTGGGGTTGGGGTAGAGTTGGAGTAGATCTGAGGATGACATTAGAGTATGATGTGTGGTTTGCTAGGCATGGGCTAGTGCCTTTGACTGTTCATGTTGTTCCTATTACAGCACAGCAGATTTGCCATCCTAGATAGTGGTTGAGGATAGATGCAGGGGAGAGAGCCGGAGGAGATGGTGGAGATGGGGGAGGAGGTGGTAGAGATGGGGGAGATGGTGGTGGAGGAGAGGGAGATGAGAATATAGACATTGGTGGAGACACTGAGTCTATTAGTAGTGAGGAAAACGATGATTCTTTGGAGTCATCGAGTAGCGAGGGTGGGGATGATGATGATGATATGCCAGAGTTGGAAGATGTGCCTAGTGTTGAGGATGGGAGAGGACAAGTTGATGATGAGCTGGAGACTCTTAGAGTGCGGGTTCAGAGTTTGGAGGACAAGGTCGCCAGACGAGATATCAAGCGAGATCGTCTCTAGAGGGAGAGAGATGAGGTAGTGTGGAGATGTCAGATTACTATGGATGCCTTTGATAAGCTTTTTAGAGCAGGTACAAATGCGCGCGACCAGGCAGATAGGTATTTCATTGCTGTGTAGAAATCTATTTATTATCGACGGGCATATGAGAGAGTCGTCCCTGAGGTTCAGAGAGAGCCTAGCTTTAGTGCATACATGGGGAGGAGATCAAGTAGATCTACTTCACGACGGACTAGTAGTGGTGGTGTTATGAGACCACCTCGACATCCTGGGGTAGGATCTAGTGGACAGGATCCACCTACTGACAGAGGCAGTGTTGGTTGATCATGTTATCTGAGCCTTTGGGCTTATTTATTGTATTCACACACATTATCATTTTTGAGCTATATATATGGCATGCGGGTTTTTGGAAATGATCTATGTATATTATTATTTTATTTTATTTTTATTTTTTTCAGGACTTTATCTGATTTTTTGGATTTTTTCAGTTATGCCCCCAGTGTGCAGACCTGTATGACATGATGATCTGCAAAATGCATGTGGAGATAAATAATTTTTGACATGACCTATGTGAACGCAATATGCAGGATGAAGATGCACTTCCTATTCGAACAAGGTTGACTATCTTTGTATTTAGCATTTGTAATACACCAATTGAAAATGGAGGTGCAAAACATTTCATAGGTAAGCAATCAATCGATCTCTAAGGTCCTTCAGAACATTCATCTCAACACACTTAGTGATTAGGTTTTACAAATGGAGACGCGGAAAACTTCGCCATTGGTTCTTGAAACTTTGATCTTCTTTTGCCCATGTGTGTGCAGATGAGTTAATTCCCGCTCTTGTGTTCACTAAAGATCCTTAGCATCCTATACGACTAGCTACATGGATTATTCTAACTTCAAAAGCATCCCGAATAAAGCCTCGCTGCCAGCAAGCCTTGAGAGCTCCAACGAGGTTATAGACTGTAATTTCTCAAATATTGCTCCATTGCTTGTAGGTGTTCATAGCCCTGATGGAGTTACTTGCATGTTCCCATAGTCAATCTTTTTTATCGCATTTGTATACATCATATTTCAGTTGTATATCATTGCTCTTTTTGCCTTTAGATGGATATTTGGCATAGCTTTTTTTATTTTTATTTTCTTGCCTTGACTTGTAAGTAATGAAACCTACTTGGGTGTGACAATTATAGCGGTGTTGAAGTACAATTTCAGATTTTTCACTAGTCATATGATCAACTAGGTGTCTAGAATGAATTAGAGATCTTGTTAAGGTGTGAGATATAGCAATTGATAGATTGTGGGTTAACAAGTCTCAAATAGTGAAACCACTATCCAACCATAAGTAAAGCGTCGTCACAGGGTAATGTTGAGAATGAATGACTTTCGAACCCCAAAAACTTCATGTCCAAATATCTAAGAAAGGCGATGACCCTTGTTTTCTTTAGATGCAAACGAATGATAAACTCGAACAGTTGCCTTGTTTTATTTGATGCTTATATATAAGAATGCAGAACTTTAAGAATGCAATGCATCTAAAAAGGAAACTACATGTTAGTGTTTTAAATGATATGATATGCAATGTGGAAATCAAAACCTAAATTACACAGCCCTTAGGTATAATATCGCTTAAGGTGCATGTTGTTCATAGGGTCAGAGATTGGATCTCCCTCCATGGTAGCCAAATTATAGGCTCCATTGCCTATGACCCTTGTTATAATGAAAGGAACTAGCCAATTAGGTTCGAATTTCCCTGGCCTTTCTCATTCTGCTAAGTTCCTTTGATTCTCTTTAAGTACTAGATCTCCCACTTGAAAGGTTCATGGGTGGACCCTTTTATCGTAACTTCATCTCAGTCTGTTTTGATATCCTTGTAAATGATTGAATGTTTTTTGTCGTTTTTCATCAAGGGTCTCTAGTTCTTGCAACCTTGCTACCCTGTAGTCTTCTTCTGATATAATGTTCTATAAGGATACTCTTAGAGACGGTATTTCTATTTCAATGGGGAGTATCACTTCTGTACCATAGACCAAGGAATATGGTGTTGCTCCTGTAGGTGTGCGTACTCCTGTTTTGTAGGCCCAAAGAGCAGGATTTAACTAGAGATGTCAGTGTCATCCTGTGTCAGTGACTACTTTCTTAAGAATATTCAATATTGTTTTATTTGTAGCCTCTTCTTGCCCATTGCTTTGTGGATAATATGGCATGGCAAATCTCTGTTGTATGTGGAATTTTTCACACAACTCTTTCGCTTCCTGGTTTTTAAATGGACGCCCATTATCTGTAACAAAGCACATTAGACTTCCATATCTACATGTAATGTAGTTGAGCATGAATTTTGCTATCAGCTTTCCAGTGGTGTATGTTAAAGGAATCGTGTCAACCCATTTTGTAAAGTATTCGGTGGCTGTCAAGATAAACTTGTGCCCGTTGGACAAAGTAGGGTTGATTTTACCTACTAGATCTATTCCCCATTGTGAAAATGGCCATGGTGATGTGATGGGTTGAAGATCTTGTGTTGGTGCATGAATAAGGTCTCCATGCATTTGGCATTGTTTACACTTCTGTACATACTTGTAAGCATCTTTTTTCCATGGTTGGCCAGTAATACCCTGTTCTTAGCAATTTATTTGATAATAGCGGACCGCTTTGGTGAACCCCACAGATTCCATTATGGACTTCTTTTAAAGCAAGGTGTGCTTCGTTCTCATCCAAACATTGGAGAAGAGTTCCATCAAAACCCTTTCTATACAGAGTATCAGCTATAATGGTGTATCTAGATGCCTGACGAATAAAGGTCTTCTTTTGATTTCTGGACAGATCTGGTGACATGTATTGGGTATTCAAATATGTATATATTTCATTGTACCAAGGTGATTCTAGACCCACAATTGCACATACATAGTCTGATAGGGGGGTCTCATATGCAGGTAGCATTAACTGTTCTATGATGAACTCAAACTGAGTTTCGTTAGTAGGCATATTTAGAAGAGATCCTATGGTTGCCATTGCATCTGCTACCTTGTTTTGTATTCTGGGGATTTTTTCGAAGGTAATTTTGCTAAAGTGCTCCTTGTAATCTTTGACCAACTTCTTATAAGGCATGAGTTTGTCATCCTTTGTATTGTAATCATCATTGACCTGGTTTACAATTAACTGCGAATCACCATAGACCTGTAACTCTTTTATTTTCCATTGCACAGTTGTATGAAGCCCTATGAGGAGAGCTTCATATTCTGCCATATTGTTGGTGCATGGGAAATTGATCCTAAATGACTTAGGTATAACATCCCCTTGAGGAGTAATGAAGATAATACCTACTCCAGATCCGTGATTTGTATATGATCCATCAAAGTATAACTTCCACATTACTGAGGCAGTTAGTGTAAACACGGATTCATCTGGAAAGTCTATCAGTAATGGGTGACTATCTTGTATAGAGCCTTTGCTAATTGATCTGCTATGATTTGTCCTTTGATAGATTTTCTGTCTATGTATTCTATATCAAACTCACTCAAGATCATAACCCACTTGGCCAATTGCCTGGTCAATGTTGCTCTGCTCAATAGGTATTTGAGTGGGTCAAACCATGCAATGAGTTGTACCTTATGACTCAACATGTAGTGTCTGAGCTTTTGGGATGCAAAGATTACTGCTAAGCATGCTCTCTCTATGGGGGTGTAATTAAGCTCATAGTCGATCAGAGTCCTACTTATATAATAAATGGCTCTTTCTTTTCCATTTTTGTCATGTTGTGCCAATAGAGCTCCTAGAGCTGAGTTCGTTGCTGATATGTATAACAATAGAGGTTGTCCTAGAGTAGGAGATATTAACACTGGTGTGTTCAAAAGATAATATTTTAGAGCTTAGAAAGCTTCCTGGCATTGTTCTGTCCATTTAAAAGTAACTCCTTTCCTGAGTAAATGCTGGAACGAGTGACACTTATCTGCTAACTGTGCTATGAATCTCCTTATGGATTACAATCTTCCTTGTAACCCTCTGAGCTGTTTAAGTGTTGATGGAGTTGGTTGCATATCAATGATTGCCTTGACCTTCGCAGGGTCTATTTCAGTTCCTCTGTTTGATACTATAAACCCTAATAGTTTACCTATTGTTACGCTAAACACACATTTCTTTGGATTTAATCTGACATTATACTATTCCAACTGATCAAATATATATTTAAGAACTGCAAGGTGACTTTCTCTAGTTTGCGATTTAGCCAATATGTCATCGACATAATCTTCCATTATGTTATGTATCATGTCATGAAATAATGTTGTCATATCTCTTTGGTATGTTGCTTTGGCATTTTTAAGACCAAATGGCATCACATTCCAGCAGTATGTTCCCCATGGGCATGTAAAGGTCATTTTATGTTGATCTTCTGGTGCAATTTTAATCTGGTTGTATCCTAAAAAACCATCCATTAAGGATAGCATCTCATTTCCAGCTGTGAGGTCAACTATCATGTCGATATTGGGTAGCGGGAAGTCATCCTTAGGGCAAGCTTTATTTAGATCTCAAAAATCGGTACAGATTCTAATGCCTCCTGTGGGCTTAGTCATAGGCACTAGGTTTGATATCCATTCTGCGTAGTCAATAGATCTGATAAAACCTACATCCAACAACTTTTGTAATTCTATTTTAACCAGTAATGAGATACTTGGATGCATTTTTCTCAATTTTTGCTTGTAAGGTTTAACTCCTGGTATCAATGGTAAGTGATGCAACACTAATTCAGAATCTAAACCCGACATGTCTGAGTAGGACCAAGCAAAGTTGATAGGTCTTTGTTTGAAAAAATGAATGAATCTATCTTTTTCTTTTTTGCTCAGTGATTTTGCCAGATGGATGTTATGTACAACTTCCCCTTCTGCTATATTTACTTCTCTTGTTTCCTTTGTAAGTAGTGTTGAACTTTCTCTTTCCATAGAAAGATTACCCAAGTCATTAGGGGTAGTTTGATCCTTATCTTCTATTTGAGAAGTACTTTCTTCTCCAAAGTATGCCATTCTATTTAGGTCTATAGCAAACCCTCCTTTATGATCACCTTGTGGAAATCCCTCTCTGACTCCTAGAAATTCTGAAATCGCTTCGTCGTTTTCAAACCAATCTAGCGTCGGTTTTCCTTCTTGCCCCTAATCAATCAAGTGTGAATGTACTAGGGGTAAATCAGTATTCCCTTCTGTAGTAGAGTCTGATAACATGAAGACTTGATTGTTTGATATTACACTGTCTGGTGGGGTAGAATCATGGAGTGATAAGAATTCCTATTCATGAGAATTTGTCTCACTGTCAATATATGTTTCATCATATGAGCTATCATCACTTATTTCTTCTTGTTCCTGTCCCTGATTCTGTTGTAGATTGAGTGGTCTTCTTTGTGCATTAGTGACCCTTCTTAAGCCAGGTATAAGCCTTTGCAATCTTTCTTCATATGTTTTGTTAGGTTGAGCCTGAGTTGCTTCTTGTGGTAAAATTAGTGACAATAACAATGGGTGGGATTCAGGTGGTGGGGGTAATCTTGCATTTGTTGCCACATTAGCCTGTACTGTTGTGTCAATAACTGCATCATTTTGTAACTCTGTGGTAGGTTCTTGTAAGAGTTGTCTCATGTCTTCTCCATCTGATTCTACGCTTGGTGATGTAGGTACCTGATTGCTTGTTTGAGACGAAAATGGAAGAGCCTATGTGGACAAATTCCTTTGTGATATGTAATCTGATGGTTTGCTTGGTCGATTTAGTATATCAAGGGTACATTGTTTGGCTTGTGTGATATGTTGTACATGCTTGTATCCCAATCCTTGATTTCTTGGATTATCATTAGGAACAACAGGTTCTAGTCTTCCTTGCTTTTGTAACCCCAGGCCTGTGGTACCATCATATCCATGTCTTTGGAGTATTCTGAATCCATTTCCATACTGATCTGTGTGTATTTTGGGTGTTGTCATATGATCTTCTTCTCTATATATCCAATGGTTACCATCTTCGATCAAGGATTCTTCCTCTAAGTCTCCCCATCTAATGAAAGAGCATGAGTCTGAGTATCTGACAATTTCTTTTCCTTTGTCTTTCTTTTGTACTGTAGTGTGAGGTTTCCCAAAGGACTTAGGAGAAAGAGACAATTGTTTCCCATTTAAAGTATTTGCAATAGAGTACTCTCCACAACTCATATCCTTTATTTGTAAGGAGGATGTCGTAGGCATATCTTTTTGTGTTTCTATGATCTTTAACATTTCCAACTGAGTAGTGAGAGGTGCAACCTGATTGATAGGTACCTGATTATCGACACTGTCTTTTAGATAATTACAATGTTGAAATGGATTTGGATCACCCTTTATGGTGATTTCAATACCATTGTATGGGAATTTGACACACTGATGAAATATGGATGGTACTACTTGTATGGTGTGAATCCATGGGCATCCCAATAACATGTTATATCCTAGCTCTTTGTCCAAGACTTGAAAAGCGACCTCTATTGTTATTGGTCCTACTTGTACAAGTAATGTTACAATGCCTTTAGATGGATGTTCTTCATCATCATAAGCCTTGATGTTTATCCTTTTGGAAGAATCAATGTGAAGTTCAGAATATCCCAGTGCTTTGACCAACTTTAAGGTACAAATGTTCAGACTGGCTCCCCCATCTATAAGTACTCTTCTAATTCTTTTCTTGTGAATGTAAGCTTCCAAATGTAGTGGGTCATTATGAAGTAGTTTATCACTAGGAATATCTTGTTCTATAAATGCAATATGTGTACCTTGTGTTAGATTTCCTACCATAGACTGGAAGGCACGTTCATCCATATCTTTGTCCACTACTGAATCTTGAAGTGCTTTGTCCAGTATAGCTCTATGATTGGGTGAAATACGCAGTAGTTTGAATAAGGATATATGTACTGGAGTTTTCTTAAGTTTCTCAACTACATTGTAAGTCCCTATTGCTGGTGGTTGATTTTGTGGTATCCCTTGCAAGGTTACCTTTGACTTGTGAGTAACCACTGCACAGTCTCTATTTCTAGGAGTAATTGCGATTGTAGCAATTGTATCATTTGTATCATAGGCTGTCTTATCTAGATTTATATTAAATCCTTCTTCATAGTCCCAATGTGTATGTTTGACATTCATAATATGTTCAATGAGTTCATCTTCAAACCAATCTGAGTGAGATGGTTGATCCTGCCCCCAATCTTGGAGACAAAGATTTGTATCATCATCGTACTTTGGTGCTTCGGATATCATGAAAATTTGGTTGTCATCTTTATGAGTGTCTTGATATTGGTCCTCCTGATCAGGTTTTTCTTGTGAATCATTGTTTGTTGTATCTCCTGAACTAATGGCATGAATAGTGTAGTCGTATGAGACTTTCGTGTAGTTAGCCGTGTTGTCTTGGGTACCTGATGTGGTTGCTTTTCCCTTGTCATGCTTAACAAAAGGATCCTTAAAAATCATATGATTTTTGTTTATTGAGGTCTTATTCGTATCAATTGTGATGTCCCTTTGGTCTATCATATCTTGGACCAAGTTTTTCAATTTGTAGCAACTTGCCATTTTGTGACCTTTAGTCCTATGATAATCACATAAATCATTGTCATTCCACCATGTGGGTTTGAAAGGACCTGGTTCATATACTCTTACTTCAGATAGAGTGATCATGTTTGTCTGTATTAACTTTCTGAGTGATGACTCAATAGGTTCTCCTAAAGGTGTGTAATTTCTTCTTGGAGCGTTTACCCTGGGGTATCTTGTGTTTGTATTTTGCGTAGCATTTACATTGGTTGATGTTGTGTTATTCCCGGTATGTGGATTTGTTGACTCACTCATTCCCAATGATAGAACAGGTTGAGTTTTGTTTATTGTTCTGGCGTCTACAATACCATCATTGGTCACATTTTTGTTTTTTGACCAAAACTTAGATTTGTCATTGTTGTTGGTATTGCCATACTTAATAAGACCTTGTTCTACCAAGCCCTTCTGACATTTGAGAGCCTTTTCTGTGATTTTTTTGAATGTGGTAAGACACTGCATTTGTATCGGATATTTTATCTTAGGAATCAAATTTTCTGTAAACATATCTGTAGACACCTAAAAATGGTCAACGCTTGCGGAGTCATACTTTAACATTTGCGCATTGCCTCATTTTAGGTTTTTGCGTTGCATTAACATTTCTCCTATGATACGCACTTGGTCTTTATCATTTGCGAGCATCGAGTCATTCTTCTGCATTCTTCAATCATCTCGCTCTCAAATTTGGTCTTGTCAACAACACTATCCAGTCATGATTTTAATCGATTCTATCTTATTGCATCAATGTGCATGCTCATTTGTCATTATTTTGCACATTGTCAATCCTAATTAGGGTTTTGTCCTCCTGTCAATCTTGCAATTGATTTGTCATTGATCATTGTCCTCTTGTCAATCTTGTCGTTTTGAGATCAATTTGTCATCAATTCTTGTCCTCTTGTCAATCTTGTCATTTTGCGATCGATTTGTCATCGATCGTTGTCTGTCTCAATTATGTCAATTTGGATCAATTAGTCATTGTTCCTTGTCAATTGGTGCATTTTATCAATCAAATCATTTATCACATTGGTCATTTATCAATCCAAAATCAAATCGAATCGATATCAATTATCCTTTGTCAAGACCTAATTGTCATTCTCGCATTGCTAATTCGTCTTCTAGGGTTTCGTGATTTCATCATTTAACCTGGTTTGTTATTTCCTCCTTTAGGATTAATAAATTATTTATTTATCCTAAGTTTTCTTGTCACAATTAAATGTTCATTTAATTGGCTAATTATTCTTCTTTGTGAATTAATTAATAAATGACAAATTATTAATTAATTTACCTAATTCTTAATTCTCTAATTTCCTAATTTTCTAATTCCTAATTTCAATTTCCTTCTATTTCTCTCCTAAATTCATGGAAATTACATGTCAATTTGTCATAAATTTGTCATAATTGACAATCAATCAATTTTGACATAGAAATTGTCATAATTTGTCATAAATCATCAATCAACAAATTTTGCATAGAAGGTGCATAATTTGTCATAAATTTGTCATAATTGACATAATTGATTTGTAATTTCCATTTGAATTGAATCATGCTAATCTTGTCATCTCTCCAATTCTTCTATAAATTGGATGATCTTCATCAATCAAAGCTAATTTGTAATCAGACTATCGAATTTACGCTTCTAGTACTCTTGATCAAAAATCTTGTCTACTTGCTTTCAATTGTGTGTATGCACTTGTAGGTGAGATCCACAACCAAACCATTTGAAGAGGAAAGAAGAACAATGGAGCCACATGAAGGAGCATTCAAATCTGCTATTGGTTTGCATATGTATTTACTTTTGAATGTTTTTATTTCATGTCTCTATTGAGTGTTGTTTAGGATAGATCATTGCAATTGTGCTTTTGTGATTGAGCTATGATTAGTATGTTTCTAATGTTTGTGATGATTTCCTATTTCCTATGCTACATTAACCCGACATGAACACTAACCATCTAACCTCTTTATGGTGTTTTTGAGTGCTTTCAAGTTGATTTGCAGGCCAAAAACCCAAAAACAGGGTCGTGCAGGGTTTTCTGGAGACTTCTGCGCCTGTGTGAAGCAACCTGCGCCTGTGTTGAGCATTTTGCACCTGTGTTGAAGACATTCTGCGCTTGTGTTATGATTTCTACACCTGTGTCATGGGTTCTGTGCCTGTGTAAAGTCCAGAACAGGGGTGAAAATGCAGTGTTTTACTTGAAATTTGTTTAGTTTTTGCATTCTATTTTCTGTGCTTTGGATTTTGGTACTAATTATCTGTGCAGAATCTTGGCATACGCATGGAAAAGACAATAAATCAAACTACTAACATGTGTTATGTAGAATCGATAGTCAAAGACAACAAATCAAACTTCTAACTTGGGTTTTTGTAGGTTGCCTTGGAGAAACAACTAAACCTTGTGTTTGCAATTTATTTTTAGGCACCTAGTGATTTCTAAATAGGTTGGAATGAACATGTTTCTACTTTGATTGTTGAGTGTGACATTGGAGTAGGAGAGTATGCTCTCATCCTTCTTAGGGTGATCAGAAATCCAGATCTTCGATACCATGCTCGTGTCTTTGATTGTTTGTCACATTTAGAGGGCCTACCTTCCCGACCACTTTGCTTTTGCAAAGCAAGTGATAATCGTGAGAAGGGAACGACCCAAAGTGAGTACGGCTAGAATACCTTGGCATTCTAACTCACTATAAACAAATACCTAATGAGCGAAAGCTTTGAAGGAAGGGTTACGTGGGAATTGCAGTTACTTGGGAAGTGATGACCCTTGAACTCTTTCTCATATCAACATCTAAGTAGGGCCTCATGGGTCTAAATCGTGCTTGTGCGACTACATTTTTTTGGTATCTTGGTGGGCTTATGTCTCAATCACACTTGTGTGACATCAAGGAGTAACACTTAACAGAAATCCTTACTAAACACCTTATTTTTAGAAGCCAAAAACCCTTCTAGTTGCTTGAGAAGGACAAGTTCAGATACTTGGAAGAGATACTAAGTTCGCCATGGGGAGATTTCCATGGGGATTGATGCTTGGCTACCCTGAGAAGTGAGTGTCATGGAGGGGAGCCCGTGGGGTCAAGCATCTATGTATTCTCCTTGAATCTCATAATGAGTCTACCTCTCAAGTACCTAATGTCCTTGCCTACCATAAGAAATGTGGAAATGAGCATGATTGTCTTGAGTTTAAGTTGCAATATCTTGTATTCTTTGCTTGTCAAAAGTTGAATTGTATCTCATTTCAAGAACAAAACAAATTGATCCAACATAAGATTAAACACAAGAGACATTCATCCAACAAAGGTTCAACAAGATTCAAAACTCATCTTCAAACATGGTTGTCAAATATTGTTCAAAATCTTGTCTCAACAAGCATGTCACTTACATTTAGGTTCATCCTAGGTTGCATTTTGCAAAGTTCATTGTCAAGTACCAAGGTTAGGTTTCACCTAAGTCATACTCTTTTCAAAAAGGGTCATCCATTTACATATGTCCTCTTGCATTAAAGTCATACCATTGTCATACATTGCTTACCCTAGGTCTCTTCATTAAGCTTAGGTCATTATCATATCATATTAGGGTCATTTGCATAGTAATTGTCCCTTTGCATATAGTGCCAAAACTAGGTTTTGCCATACTTGAGTAATCCAAATCTTTGATAAACCCTAAGTCATTATTAGGAGGTCTAGACCTTATCAAACCTTTTGTCTTTTTGTCATCAATGTCATTTTGTCAAACCTAGCTTAGTATCCAAGCATATAGGGGAGACATTGTCATTTGTCCTTTTGTCACTTGGTCCTTTTGTCCTTTGAGGTCTAGACATCATTTCAATTTCCTAAGGGTCTCTTTTTAGATTTGCATTCCAAAAAGTTTGTCAAAATCTTGAAAAACAACCAAAAAAAAAGATTGCACTCTTGCCATAGATTGCATTTTCATCTATTTAGTTTGCATTTAGTTGCATATCATACATTATCCTTGAAAAATTCCAAAAATATTGCATTTGCATAGTGACATGTCTATTGAAACAAGGTTCCAAGCACCAATGATGCAACAAAGTTTGACATATCAACCGACAATGCAATCACAATTATATCCAACCCAACAACAAGGCAATATCGATCAAACTCTTTATGATGAAACAAGTCTCCAAATACAAAAACTAGAGGAGAAACTAGCTCAAGAAGAAGAGATATTGGAACAAAGAGTGAAAAACATTGAGAAGAATAGATCACAAATGTCCAAAATGTTTCAAAAATTGCTAGGTCAGAATCCAAAGATTGAGCCAATTGATGTAAGATCTCTTCTTGAACGATCAGACATACCAGCTCTCCTCTCCCAAATAGAGATGATGAAACAATTTCAAGAAAAGAGACAACATCAATTTCAACATTATGTGCCTCCGCAACAAGAACAAGAAGGTGTTCACTATCAATCATATTTTCAACCAATACAACCAATGGTTCAACCAATTGTCCAACATATTCAACCAACACAACCAATGGTCCAATTTCAACAATATGTCCAACCAACTATACAATGTCCACAAATGGTTCAACCAATGGTGGAATATCAATGTCAACCAAACATTCAAAAACAAAGGTTGTAGCACACACCAAGCCAAGTTTCAAACATGTCAAAACAATTGAACCAAGTCCAATATCAAAACATGACATTAGATCAGAACCAACTCCTTGCCAAACAAGTTCAAATTCCAGATACAACCATGTCAAAACCTCGAAAGAAAGGTGGCTTTATTGCAATGATCTTAAGGAAACTACCAAGTGAGTTCTTTGAGGAAGATCAAGATAATACAACTATGTCTAGCAATGCCTCACCCCCCCACAAGCAAATTCACTCTCCAGTGGCATCTATCCCTACACCTCTAGAAGTTTCACAAGAACCTTCTATATTGTCCTCATCAAACAATACACCCAGGGATGCGATTATCCAAGGGCTATCCATAATTGATTGCCATGATAATCCAATTCATGATGCACATCCTTGTCATGTTTCAGAAATACAAGACCCAATGCCACCATGCACTTTATTGCCATTACCTGTTTTAGAGGACCTCATTCGAAGTCCCTCTTCCTCATGTTCAAGCATTGATTCCTTGCCAGAATCCATCACAAATGTTCAAAGTGCATTTCCTTCATGCCAAAACATTGATTCCTTATCAGAATCCTCCACGCATATCCAAAGTCCAACCCCATGTAAAGAGGATAATTTAGAGCATGCAGAAACATGTCTTGAAGTAGATCAAGATCAAGATCCTGAAACCTTATCATCCCATCCAATTGTTGACCAAGATCCCATGTTCCTAGACACTCATGATTATTCCCCTATTCTTGTCCATCCTATCCAAAGTCCTATTGACACTCCATTCCCCGAGCAAGCTCAAGATGTCCCAGCCCATCCAATCCCAAATGATCCCCTTCCATTTCATGAACAAAATGTCCTTTCAAATCCCATTGACATTCCACTTCCTGAGAAAGATCAAGATATCCTTTCCATCCTTTATGATGATCCCATTGAAAGTCAAGAGCAAAGCACCTTTAAAGAGGAATCCAATGATCTTCCTCCTTGTCAAGATCAAATTATTCCTTTAAATCCTCCACAAGATCCTTTTGTTCCTCCATCTCCTTGTCCTAATGCTCCATATACACTCCAAGATCGTATTTCTTTTGATGATCCCATTATTTCTCCCATTCCATCTCTTGAAGAGCCTATCATTGAACCATGTCCACTACACAATCCTAGTCCCCCTCATGATCCTAATCCCCCTCATGATTCTAACGTGTCAGTGCAAGATGTTCATGAACCCTCGACATGCATAATGGGTTCTTCCACTTTGGTCCAATCCGATCCATTTCAAGATCTCATTATTTCTCTCATATCATATCCACCTCATAATGGACTCGCGTCTTCTTCCCAAAGAAAAGAGTATCCTACAAGTCAAGATATTCACAAAGGAAAAGGAGTAGACCTTCATGAGAAAGAACCCCTCCATATCAAAGAAGATCTTAAGGGTCATGTCTACACAACTCACTCTCAAGACGTTGGTATCCCTCCATCAAAATCCAAACATATCCCTTCCCCATCATACCTTCCATCCATCTTAGGTCCTTATATCCCTTCGTCCTCTATGCAAGGTCAGCAAAGGCATACATCCTTGAGTAAATTTCATCCATCCAAAAGAACTCCATTTCATTCATATCCATCCATGCATTCCTTTCCTCCTCCAAGCAATTTGGATGCCAAGTATAAAAGTCATAAGTCTAGAAATCCACATGTATTCAAGGATCAACATGTCCAATATAATCGACATGTCAAAACAAAGAACAATATGATCTATAAAGAAAAAAATATATCCAAAAGGCCACAAAGGCCCACTGAGCAAAATAAAGCAAAGTCAAAATATATATGGGTTCCTAAATCCCTTTTGCAAGCAATGCACTCCAAGGAACCACAAAAGCATGAAAAATCAAAAACCATGTGGATCCCTAAGCGGCTCCTTGAAGCACAAAAGCCTAAAGAAACATCCCACTTGGCATCCAAAGTTGCTATTCCTCCATCCAAACCTCTCAAATTTGTTCCTCCATCACCTTCTTCATCCATTTTGGGCCCTTATGTCCCAAAATCCATAGCTATTCCTTCATCAAAATCTCCATATCCAAAACCCACTCTTCCTCCATCAGTCCATCACCCCTCAAGGTGTGTGCCAATGTTGATCTTGCCTTCATTTCCATCCACTGAAGCCCAATTATTCCAATACCCTATCCATTATCCAATGCATATTTTCCATCCTTCCATCCCTTTGATCCAATCCTTTGCATAAATCCTCGCCTTAGTTTCATCTTATTTTCCATGTCCTTATCCTACCAACATCTTTGAGCATACTTTTAAAAGGTCATGGTCCATTTTTTTTTTCAAGGCTACTATCCAAACAAAGAGACGCTTGAGTCCTTCTTCCATCCCCTATCATGTGTCCATCTTCTATTGAAAAAGTCAAAATCCAAAAAAAAGTGAAAAAAAAAGAAGAAAAAAAAAGAAACAGAAAAAAAAAAAGTAAAGAAAAATAATTCGTCCACTGGTGAAAACCTGGCAAACAGGCACCTTGGGCAAGTACCGTGATGAAAACCTGGCAAACAAGCGTCATGCGTAATCTATGAACTTCTTGCACACCACACTTAGGGGCAGGTTTCCTCCTTCATATCCTATTGCCCTTCATTATCCTATCATACCCTGTCATTACCCTTCATATCCTATTGTCCCTCATGTCCATTTCCTCTTTCCACCTTTGATCTTGACAAGGCTGAGGATCATCATGAGCATTATGCATCTTGTTTGCAGCTTTTAGTCTATCATAGCTTTTGGTCATTTATCCATTTGCTTATTATAACCTTTCATCCATATTCCCTAGCTTATTGCAACTTTCTGCCACTATCCCGTATCCTATCCCGACCTTCAGTCCATGTCCCTTATCCATTCTTGGTCTTTCTTATCCTATTCATATCTTATCACTATCCATACACTCTTTTTCATTCCTTGATCTTGATCTGACATAAGCACGCAAAATTTAAACATGGTTTCAAAAACCTCTTGACATGTCCCTCATGCCATGTCACTACTTTACATTGTCATATCCAGTCTCTTGTCCCATCACGCCATAGCCCTTGAAAATTACATCCGCGTCGTCTCCATAATAAAAGGCCTTTATCTTCCTTCTATCCACCAACATTTCAGAAAGCCTATTTATTCACCTATCATATTCCTTTCCTTGCTAGACACTGGGGGCAAAAATCATAAAAAATCTTAAAAATTGCAAAATGTCCTGAAATAATTCAAAAAAAATTGAAAAATGTCTTGAAAAAATCTCTTAAAATTTGAAAAATGTCCTGAAAAAAATATCTAAAAATTGAAAAATGAAAATCCCTAAAAAAAAAAGTCATATAAAGTCCTGAAAAAATGAACACAAAAACATTTCAAAACATTAAAATCCAAAAAACAAGCATTTTGTCAATAAAGGATCCCCTTTGTGCATAGACAGATCGCTAAGCATACATCCAACAACTCGCAATCCAACGCTGTGCTTTAATGAAATCATGCATAAATAGATGAACTTTTTCCATCAAACCAGACATTCAAACTGATCAAAATTGTCTTATCAATCAAACGTTACCATCAATATCATTTGTCCTTGTCTCTACTATCATGGGTCTTATACAGGGTGTGGTATACTCGAAACCAGACTATGTCTTGTCTTAGATGAGGTCCCTCATGTCCTGAAACCAGATAGCATGATCGTCCTATCAGCACTTTCAACTTTTGACAACGAAGATCAAGATGTTTGTTTGATTTGTTGGAATTTGTGCATCTTATCTTTTTACTGATTTATTTTATCTTCGATCATGCTCCTATGTTGCTTGATGATGTCACTGAGTGATTTAGAGTGATCGGGATGGATCATGGTCCTTTTCTTTTTGATTGTGATTGTTGTTTGTCTATGATGTGTCTGTCTTTTGCAAAAAGGGTTGCATTTCAGCTCTGGCCTTCAATGCCATGATGCTACGCATCCGTTTTGCTACATAAAAATAAAGGTTCTCACCTACAAAGTGCATTACTGAAAGCAAGTTTTTCTTCATCTTTAACTGTCTTCTATCTCATTTTCTTCTTACTAACATTTCTTCCGTCAGTTCGGATATTCAGTTCGCTCTAGTGCTCCGATTTCCCCGCACACATATGCTACATCCTGCATCCATTTCGTTAGTACATTTTCATTACATTAAGCACCATATCAAAGCATTTTAACCATTTCATACTATCAAGGCATCAAAAACACATAAACAAAAACATATCCATACATATTCCATAATGATACATAAACAATGCATAAGTCATCCATACATAGAAAGTAACATCAGTCATAATATATTGCATCCCATCATGTCGATGCATATCATATCATCTATCACATAATATCAGAGTACAAAATTGGACTGTCTGTCCTAAGTATGGCCCGCAGGCTGACTACAAAAATGTTAAACTACATAATGTCCACTGTCTATCTAAGGAGCACGTGCCTCTGTCACTGGGTGCTCCCTCTGTCCTCCTCATCCCTGCCATGTCTCATGGATGATGTCCCTCCTGGTCTTGGCTGTGGTGGTCTCATAGGTCCACTCACCCCCATGCTGCTCAATGACCTCCGAGAGCGTGCCCTGCTCTCTATCCTCGATCGTGCCCGATATGAAGGTGCTCTCTACTCTGGTGGAACTGCACTCTCGTATAGTGTCCTCCAATGGCGTATCTCCTCTCCAGTCTCTACCAGCATCTGTGCCATCTCCCATGCACTGGCATCCCGAATCGACCCAATATACTCAGTGACTCTCTGTTCTTCTCGCTGTGCCTGCGCTATAGCTGTATCTCGAGCTGCTGTGAGTCTGGCTATCTCCGCTCTGAACTGGTCCTGCTGTCTCTCTAATGTCGCAATATGATCCTGCTGGCTTGCTATGGTAGCCCTGCACATCTCCATCTCCTCTGTCCTAGCTATCTCCGGCTCTATGGGTATATCCTGCCATGCCTCCTGCTCGTCATCCCCATCCCCATCTCCGTCATCATCATCCTCATCCTCATCTTTGTCCTCGTCATCCCCACCCTCATCCTTGTCTCCATCCTTGTCATCCCTACCCTCCTCCTCCTCCTCATCCTCATCATCTCCCTCCTCCTCTCCTGTGAGTGGGAAGTCCTCCTGTCTCCTCGGTACTGGAATATCCGGATCTGTCAATGGCACTGGCCACCATCGTGCAAACCATCTATCATACTCATCTGTCATCCCAGTGTCCACCACATCTAATCTCCAATCCCACTGTCTCTGCTGTAGCTGTGAGAAGTCCACATATGCTGTGTGTGGCTGAATCATACTCCCCCACTGACTCGTCTCTCTGTGAGATCGGGCAAAGTGTGCAGTCCTCCTGGGTACATCCTGCCTCTCTCCAAACTGTCATCTGACTCTCTCTGGCAGGTACAACTCAATCACCCTCTAGCAATTCACTGGTCACCCAATCAGGTACCTCTCCTGTCTACAATATGGTAGCTCATCACTGTCATCTGACCATCCCGGACAATCATGATATGGCCTCCATATGAACTCTCTCAGTCTGTCTAGCTCATGTCGCCAGTACAATATGTATCCAAAAGGACCCTATCTCAGTGCTCCCCCATAGTAGTACACATATGGTCGGTGTGGTACTACCTGTCTATCTGTGATCGGTTGACATATGGCTATGTGCTCAAATGCCCATACCTGTAGCAGTGTGACTCCACAGCTCAAAGTCTGAACTCCCTGATATGCTATCTGATGCAGCTGAAAATAGAGCATAGCTAGTACACATGGTCCCCATGCGTACACTGTCCCCTCTATTGCCATCCGCTCTAGCACTCTTCCCCATCCAATAGGGAATCCATGTCCTCATCTGTCTCCTGCTAGTAGACATGCTATCACCACTGCTATCACCACGTATCGCCGATCATACTCTGAAGCCATGCTCTCCCAGCCAATCTCCCTCTTGATGATATCCAGATCATCTGCGTCGCACTCAAACAATCTGCACAATGTGTCTCTCCCTATCACTGGGTCATACTCTATCATCTCTCCATGAATCGGAATGCGGAGGATACGCCATACATCCTCCGGTGTCACCGTCGCCTCTCCAGTCGCCAGATGGAAGGACGAAGTCTCTGAATGCCATCACTCTGCCAATGTGGTAAGCAGTCCTATGTTTGCCCTAATCTCGGGCATGAACGTGACATAGTATATCCCAAGTCCTGCTAAGGTATCTCTCTCTGTGCTCTTGAGTCTATGTCGTAGCATGAAGCAATCTGGTCGGTTCTCTCGCGTGATCAACGGATACTGTCGACTCTGCATCACAATTGGGGCATATTTTTGTCAGTTTTAGGGTTTGCTCCTACAAGTTGCATTTCCTCATTTTCATGCCTAATCAGGGTGTTTTTCATCTAATCTGACCTATCCTACCCTTGTCCCCTTTTTCCAGATCATTTGCATGTCATTTTGACCAAAATTAGGGTTTTGCATTGCACCATTGCACCTGTGTTAGGTAACCCACGCCTGTGTCAGGTAACCTGCGCTTTTGTCTCCCTACACAAGCGTAGAAGACCCCACACAAGCGCAGGATTCGCCCTACACAAGCGCAGGAGTCCTCTTCTGCATCCCCTGTGGGCCCCGCAATGTCCCGTAAGTACTCAAAATTCATCAAATTGAAAACATGGGTTTTTGAGATCCATACCGCTGCTCCTGCGTCATTCGGTCATCTGAATGTGCATACACGTTCGCCAAGGTGATCCACCATTGGAATGTTTGCCATCTATCTGCAAGTGTCCTTGTCCAGAGCAACAAATCCTTCTCTTTGTATAGTGCAAATGAGCAAATTGTCACTCTCTTGGTCTCATTTATAGATCTTTGTCAGTGCATAGATGGACGTGCACCCTCTCTATCTTATGTTGGTTGCGGTCTTTTGTGTCTTCAATTGCTTGTCCTTCATGCATCTGATCTTCGATTGTCAGTCTGTTCGATCTTATCATTTTTATCGATCAATTGGCCTCTTTTCTGCATGTTTCCGGCCAATTCCTTGAGGGGGCATGCATATGTCATTGTCATTGTCTGGGGCATTTTCGTTATTGTTCTTTGAAACAACGCTTAAAATCGCATTGTCTCAAAGAGGGGCAAAATGTAGACACCTAAAAATGGTCAACGCTTGCGGAGTCATACTTTAACATTTGCGCATTGCCTCATTTTAGGTTTTTGCATCGCATTAACATTTCTCCTATGATACGCACTTGGTCTTTATCATTTGCGAGCATCGAGTCATTCTTCTGCATTCTTCAATCATCTCGCTCTCAAATTTGGTCTTGTCAACAACACTATCCAGTCATGATTTTAATCGATTCTATCTTATTGCATCAATGTGCATGCTCATTTGTCATTATTTTGGACATCGTCAATCCTAATTAGGGTTTTGTCCTCCTATCAATCTTGTGATTGATTTGTCATCGATCGTTGTCCTCTTGTCAATCTTGTCATTTTGAGATCAATTTGTCATCAATTCTTGTCCTCTTGTCAATCTTGTCATTTTGCGATCGATTTGTCATCGATCGTTGTCTGTCTCAATTATGTCAATTTGGATCAATTAGTCATTGTTCCTCGTCAATTGGCACATTTTATCAATCAAATCATTTATCACATTGGTCATTTATCAATCCAAAATCAAATCGAATCGATATCAATTATCCTTTGTCAAGACCTAATTGTCATTCTCGCATTGCTAATTCATCTTCTAGGGTTTCATGATTTCATCATTTAACCTGGTTTGTTATTTCCTCCTTTAGGATTAATAAATTATTTATTTATCCTAAGTTTTCTTGTCACAATTAAATGTTCATTTAATTGGCTAATTCTTCTTCTTTGTGAATTAGTTAATAAATGACAAATTATTAATTAATTTACCTAATTCTTAATTCTCTAATTTCCTAATTTTCTAATTCCTAATTTCAATTTCCTTCTATTTCTCTCCTAAATTAATGGAAATGACATGTCAATTTGTCATAAATTTGTCATAATTGACAATCAATCAATTTTGACATAGAAATTGTCATAATTTGTCATAAATCATCAATCAACAAATTTTGCATAGAAGGTGCATAATTTGTCATAAATTTGTCATAATTGACATAATTGATTTGTAATTTCCATTTGAATTGAATCATGCTAATCTTGTCATCTCTCCAATTCTTCTATAAATTGGATGATCTTCATCAATCAAAGCTAATTTGTAATCAGACTATCGAATTTACGCTTCTAGTACTCTTGATCAAAAATCTTGTCTACTTGCTTTCAATTGTGTGTATGCACTTGTAGGTGAGATCCACAACCAAACCATTTGAAGAGGAAAGAAGAAAAATGGAGCCGCATGAAGGAGCATTCAAATCTGCTATTGGTTTGCATATGTATTTACTTTTGAATGTTTTTATTTCATGTCTCTATTGAGTGTTGTTTACGATAGATCATTGCAATTGTGCTTTCGTGATTGAGCTATGATTAGTATGTTTCTAATGTTTGTGATGATTTCCTATTTCCTATGGTACAATATCCACTTGCTCTGTTTCTAGGATAATTGTCTTGCATCTCCTATAGAGAGCCCTCCATCGTTGTATGAAGGATGCAAATGTTTCATTCTCGTATTGCTTAGCGGCACATAAATCCATCAGAGTAACTAGGGTGTCAATGTTGTGCGAGAAGTTTGAAATAAATTGTTTAGCTAATTCCCCCCATGATGTGATGGTTGGTGGTAGATGTGAAAACCACTCTAAAGCTAGACCTCCCAAACTTTTAGGGAATAGTCTCATTAGGTAACTATCTTCCAAGGCAACTTCTATAAATGTCATAAAAAAATTTTTGATATGATCTCTAGGATCACCCTTCCCTCAATATCTATCAAATTTGGGCATTTCAAAATGTTGTGGGAAAGGTGGCATGTATAATGTGTGATCAAATGGATAAAGACATAAGTCTTGCATTGTGTAGCTCTTTTTATCATTACCAGTTTGCATGGTTGTCATTTGTTGTTGCAGATTCTATATTTGTTGTTTCAGAATATCTATTGTCAAAGGTATACCTTGTGTGTGTGTATGTCCCACAAAAGGATTCGTGGCTGCATAACTAGGTGGTTGTTGGTAGGTACCAAGATTATAACCTTGTGTGTTGTGTGTTCCAGTAGTTACTATGAAATAGGCAATATGTGAATCCATGTTTGGTTGAGTTGTTCCTGTTGTATTGGTAATACCTAGATTTGCATTTTGATAACCATATGTGGATCCCATAGAATAGGAAACTGGAGGTTGGGTTACACTTGTTTCTTGCATTTGAATAGGTGTTGAGACACTTGACATTATCAGTATGCTCTGTGATGGTATACTAGCATTGATCATTGAAGATGACACGCTTGTTTGAAAGTTTGCATTTGTATTGACATTTGTTAGGAGAGGTACGTTTTGAGGAAGACTGGAGGTCGTTGCTTGTATTTGCATCAAGAGTGGTGTTTGACTGTTATCTTGACCTAAAGTTTTTCCTGGTGGTAAAATATTTGTGCCATCAAAATCCTCAGGTAATTTTGCCCCATTTTGTATTAACAGCGAAAGATACTTGTCCCTATCGCTATGTATAAGTGCATCTAAGATCATGAGGACATGCGGGTCTTGTTGTGCGGACTCAATTTCTTCCTTTGTCAGATGTTGTTGTAATTCATTTATGGTGGACATTGTCTGTGTACCTGAGTGTTGACCTATTGACATGTCCATGTTCCAAGTAGGGTTTATAGACTGTGTGTTGTTCGGTTCCATTATTCCTTTTGCTTTCTGGGACCTTGTGACGGGCATCTAAAGTTGCCAATATGATGATGGTTCTATGCGAGACAATGACCTAACACTAGATAGTAGATGTAAATATGAGGTATGCAATACTATACTAGATGCTCTATTGAGGATTTTGATGTGAGACTTTTTTAGCTTTTCTAGCTTTTCTAGCTTTCTCTAATGCAAGTCTTTCCATTTGTTGACGAAGTTGTTCAGCCTCAATCTCTCTATCAATTTTATGGGCAATCCTAGACTTAATATCTATCTTGTGTATGACTCCCATATATTGGGGTGCGCTTCTTCTTAAATCCCAAGCTAAGTTAGCTAGACCATCAATGATTTCTCGTTGACCGCCGTTTGGAACTAGATTAGGCTGCTCGAAGAGGAGCAAACCATCACCTGGGAGACCCATGAAGGCACATGCTATGAACCTATAACTGATAATAGACTTAGACGTATATGAGGTCTAGGTGAAGACATATATGATAAATTGTGGACTATGCAACTGATATGGTTGATAATGCAAAAGACTTAGGATGATAATGAGGATGTAAGTGGGACTATGCAAAAGACTATGGACGAGAATGAGGACGTAAATGGGACAATGCAAAAGACTATGGATGATAATGAGGACATAAATGGGACAATGCAAAAGACTATGGACGATAATGAGGATGTAAATGGGACTATGCAAAAGACTATGGACGATAATAAGGAAGTAAATGGGACTATGCAAAAGACTATGGACGATAATGAGGACGTTTTGAAAATCAATTTCAAAATGGGCTTTATTTTTGGTAACTTCATGTGTAGGACAATGTTTTGCAATTTTCCAAGTCTGAGAACAATGTTTGGTAGGTATGTATAGCTGACTGACTCAATTTTCATACAATCTCAAAAAATTCGGAGATACGTGGGATAGGGCCTAAAATAGCCCAAGGGACTGACTCAATACTAGTCTATCACAATGATACATAAAAAAACATGGAATACAATCTTAGGCTGGATATTGGACACCATTCAGTGAGGCCCCCGCAGCAAAATACCAAAACAAGATGGATAGATAGAGAGTCTGGCAGCATTGGCTCCACTCCACAACACACACTTCTCGGGCATGCCAGTCTCTCTTACCCCGAAGATCCAAAGATCTTATCACTAAGGGATTTCTGTCTCATAATGTAGGGTACATGAGGGGTATCTATGGGGTACGATCCGCACTCCCAGAACCACTAAACGTAGGGTTTTTGGCAACTAATTTGGTTCTTAGTATTAGGTTTCGACGGATCCCGATCCAATGATGGATTCTCAGAGCAAGCCACTTAAGGCTTTAGTTGAGCTTATCGGTGTAGGGAAGGCCCCCACATATGTTGAATTCACTCAACACTCTAGCCGCCTGACCAGTATATTTATATAGCGGCTCAAAAAACCTGCTCGAGAGTACGCTAGGAGAGATGATATCCCCAACGCATCCCAATTCGAAGTACCTCTGTGGGGTGATGAAATCCCCAATCAAAGATACCCCTCACTATGTAGAACAAAAAGAAAATTTGGATGTCGGTGTCACCTTCCTTCTTTCTCCCATGGGCTCGATGGCGGGTAGAAAGTCAGTTAGTGCAACAGTAGGTCCACCCCAGACACAATGAAAAGTTCTTTTCCCTTAAGAAAATGAAAAATGATTTAATCTAATGCAGCCTGATTCACGTTCATTTTATAGGCCAAATTTAGGTGTTAGATCTGCATGTGCATGTCAATTTTAAACACCAAATCCAAGTACGAAGGCATACATGTCAATTTTAACCATTTGTTGACTTTTAAGAACCAAAAACCAAGTGTGAGATACACGCATGTCAATTTTAGCCCATGTTCATTTTAAACACCAACAATGAAGTGTGAGATCATGTCCTTTTTAACTGTTGTTGATTTTAAGCACTAAAAATAGAAGTGTGAGATTATCCATGCATGTCCATTTTAACTATTGTGAGATGTTCATGCAAAATTACTAATCTAATCCTCTCTGTGAATCCGCCACAGGCTATAAACAAAAGATTAGCAGAAAAATAAACCAACAAAAAATAGAAACTGAGAACTTGACAGAGGCGATTGTGTAATACTACCTGAGCGATTGCGTGTTACTTACTGAGCGAATGCGTGAATCTGACAAAGAGAATGCATGACATTATCTACTCAATTGCGTAGCACTAATAGGTCGATTGCATGACAGAATGCAGACAACAAAAAAATTAGAAAAATACAAGAAAACTAAACCCGATCAGGAACCTGTGAAACCAATTATGAAGCCCTAGCCGAATCCCTCATCATCCATTCAATATTGATTAGATCATATTTAACTGTATAAGAAAGAACTAGACTATTATATATGTCTAAGGCCAATTGTTCTTTCAAATCCTGTATCAATTTTTCTACCTGGAGAACTTTTTGATATCGTTTGGCTTCTCTCCTTTGTTGTTTCGTCCTTCTTGCACCTAAAATCTTGAACTGAACTTTTCTTGCCATAAACTGTGTTAATCAAATCTTGAAGTAAAAAAGTAATTTTGATCCCGAATTAACCAAATTTAAGATAGAATTATACAAAACCGATATCAGACAAAAGAAAAATAAAACAACAATTAACCTTGTGGATGCGTGACCCAGAAAGGGCGATTGCGTGATCTAGATAGGGCGATTGCGTGACCCTGTCAGAGCGAATGTGTGACCCCAAAGGGTCGAATGCATAATTCTGTCTATGCGATTGCATGACAATGTAAACTTGATTGCGTGATAGAAAATCTTTTCTCAAAATTTGTGCAACCTGCAAAAAAAAATGAAAAATCCACACAATTTGCAAAAATCACACAGAACACAAAAAAAAGTTAAATTGTTGTTAGTTCATGTCGGGTTCACCAAAATGTGGGATGCAAAATTCATTCTTCTATTAACAAAGTAATCAATTAGAAACAAGGGAAATCATGAATCCCTTCTAATCAAAGAATTTAACAAACTAACAATGAAACAATGCAAGTTCAAATAAAATAGGAATTATAAATCAATTCAAATAAAACTCCCTATTCCAAGATTTGCATATTGCTTCCATTGCTCTTCTCCTCTTTGTGGTATGATGGCTCTCAGATATTGTGCTAGTAACCAGCAAGTGACACAAAGATTCAAAGTTCGTGTTTGTTGAAAATGGAGATTGGATGCTTAATTTATAGATAATTGGTGAAGGTTGATTGAAAGGTGGAACAGATTGATCTAGAGGTGTGAACTCAGGTGAGCTCAAATGCAAGTTGATAGTTGAACTGTTGATTGTAGGAGTGAAACTCAATAGATTGAATAGATTAATTGAGTCAATTGATTGAGAAAAAGCTGACTGAAGGAAGAAAAAGGATGATTGGTGGAAATAAAGAAAATGACATAGAGAGCTTAATTTAGAAAAAGCTAACTGAAAGATGGAAATTGAGATTGGAGGGATAAATGATTTAATTAATTAATTGATTGAATTAATTAATTTAGCATGTGCTTGCATTTAGATTTAGATTATTAATTTAATCTTTGCATGAGATATTATTCAAATAATTGAATTCATTAATTCAATTTAGCATTTGAATATATTTAGAATTTGACTTTGATTTTCAATTTGGTTTTTGAAATCATGCACATGTATTTGAATTTGGAAGAAGTTAGAAGGATATGAAATTAAATGAAATTAGAATTTGGGGATTTGAAAATGGAAGAATTAATTAGTTAATTAAATAATTTAAAGAAACTATTTAATTATGTAGAAATGGAATTTTATTAAATAATAAAGATTATTTAAATTAAAGGATTAAATCACAATTAATTAAATAATTAATATTTAATTAATATTTAGAAAAGGTTTGAATGATTAGTTGATTAGAGATAGAAATTGAATAATTAGTAATTTATTTAAATAATAAAGATTATTTAAAATGGGGAATTAATCATAATTAATTAAATAATAAATATTTAATTAACATTAGAAAATGATTAAAATGATTAAATGATGATAGAATAAGAAATAGAATAATTAGTAAGATAATGAGGAAATATGAAATTAGAAGAATTTAGAAGAATAAGTTTAATTGACTTAATTAAGTAATAAACATTATTTAATCAATTAGAGGAATAATTAGTACATGATCAATGAGACATTTTTAGGTGTCTACACCTAGGACTAGTAGCTGGAGGGTGGTGGCTAGATGCCCCCTCCTGTTCTGGCCATGGGGGTGGCCCCATGGGGGTGTATCATGATACGGACCACAAGTGACTTTGGAAGGAGCTCCTGCAATCCCTCTCTATCATGATCCCATAGTATGTGCTTGCCTCTATCTATGACGCTTCTAGGTCACGCTCTGTCTGTCGTAATATCTCTCATAGGACCTCCACCTTCGTCCAAATAGGAGAGAAAAGGTCCTTGTGTCATCCTGCACTCCTTTCAGATCTTTGTGATATCTGTGATGAATTAGGAATGTGCGCAGTCACAATGAGGTATGTCATTGCATTCTAAATCAAAGAACGCCTCCTAGAAAGTAGCTACAAGAAGGATAGAAAATTTTCATCAGTAACATTCTATATCATCAAATCTAAAGCAAGTAAGATACATAAGTTAATCGATAACAAGACACTTTACCTAGATCTCCCTCTCACTAGTAGGGATCATGGAGAGTGACTGCCTGAGACTGGGACCCACTAGGCTCTCTATGCTCATACCATCTCTGTACAATAGGTGTGGGCCGATGGGGACTAGGATCAAGACCCCTTATGGGGTCCTTCTCTGCCTGTAGTGGGAGACTCGATGGATCTAGGGCTATGGTATTCTCCCCAGAGTGTGAGGAACTGCATCTGACTCGTCCTTATCCTCATCCTCGTCCTCCTCCTCATCGTCCTCCTCATCCTCATCATCATCATCATCACCATCCTGACTTCCCTCTTCAGTATCAGGATCATCTCTGTCTACCTCCTACTCTCTTGTGTCATTCACTTGATCATTTGAGCCCTCCTTGGATGCATCAGATCCCTCTCTGTTGCCTGACAGTCTCCATGGTCCAGGGTTCCCACCAGGGAAGTCTGCATGGAAGATGGCCCTAGGGTATGTCATCCCCCACCATGTGATGTACCATCGATGCACACCTGAATCATCTCTATAATCTATCGCTATATCCTGGTCCAACCCATTTGAGTATGTGATGTCGATCTCATCACTGGTAGGCCTAAAAATGCCTCCTAGCCTCGACATCACACGTGAGTGTTGGATGTACACAAACACATCAGTAGGAACACACTACTCGAACCCAAATTGTCATCAAACTCAGTCGAAGTAGAAGGGAAGGACTATGTGGCTATACCGTCCCTCTAGTATATGGTTCCTCTGCATGTTGAACATCTTCCTGCGTACCCCAGCCCACATGTACATCCTGAGGTAGGGTCTCCATATGACTCCACCTGTTGTCAATCTATCTAATCTCAACCTCCAATACAGGAGATCGCTGAATCACCACTCGTGGGTAAGACGATAAGAATATACCCTAGGCTTCTCTGGGACAAGCTCTATTGGGGCTCCACCAGGCCTAGTGCAAGTAATATGCTCAAACATCCACACTTGCAGTACCATGCATGTCATTAGGTTGTATCCCTATCCAAACACATACTCCCCAAGGTCATGATAGAGATGTGCAAGCATGCTCTGACCCTAAGAGTATACCCTCTTATGTCTCTCCATTGCTCGAATAGCATAGATGAGTCCTCCATGCATATGTATGTCGCACCCATTAGGGCACACAACTAATGCAAGGGTCACAATCATGAGTTGCCTCACTAATGGAACCTCGCCAATAGGGTGTAGGAGCCAGCTAATTATGATGTGGCCCCTCATCTCACTGCATATCATTCTCCCCACAGCATACACCTGCTCTCTCTTGTAATCCTCCTCAGTTTGGTCAGATCGGTATCTCATGGCCTCTCCTCTAATGGGAAGGCACATAATGCAGTATACATCCTCAAGGGTGACCGTCATCTCCCCCATAGGTAGTGAGAATGTCGAGGTGTCTGCATCCCACCTCTCCATCAATGCCATCTGCCTGCATCGTAGAATGGAATCAGATGGTTGGCATGGTCATCGCATCCCACAAGCCCACTGCATGTAGAAAATCCCTCTCTCCTACTTTTAGCCTTGGGATCTGCTCCTAAAGGCTCTGAAAGGTGAGACTGGCCGTATGCTCACAAATGTACAGTAGTGTTTGCAAAACACAAAGCAATCTATCATCAGTAATCAATCAATCATCACTCTCATCTAATCAATGCAATCATTCTATCAGTTCTGAGATTCATCGTCTGATCCTATGTCATTATTGGTCACCCCAAATAGGGACTAGGGTGCCCTATTGGGACCATGAAAAAGGCAAATGGAGTCAACGAATGGTCAACTCACCTAGTTGAGTGGTCAGTCGGGGAGTACGGACTTGCAAAGGATCTCCATCCTCATAGGTCACTCAAGTCAGTGTCGTGGCATGATGGCTTGTATGTTGGATCCTTTTTAGTAATTCGTGCCAAAAAATTAGAAAGTTACAAATGAAGGTGTCACTTTCATATTTATGTGTTATGCACTTTTTGACTTTATGTTTTTTAAGCTAAATCCCTAATTTTTGCACTTTTTCTTCAATCTATCATATCTTGAGCTAGGAAGCCCTGATTCTCGCACGGTCAGTGGCATTGGAATCATGAGTTCATCCTCTCACTCTTCATTAGTTCCATAATGTACTTGGATTATAAATCAAGCTATGTTGTGAACTTCCTTCATCAAAATCTTTATCACAATTTGCTGTGAAAAACATGATACCATGTTTCACCTCACTAGTCAGTAAGTCAAAAAAGGGGTGGGGATATAGCTACCCACGAATTTCATCACCTTCCTTAGTAATCATTAGGTTATTTTTGTGATCTAACATATAGTTTTGTAGGGTGTGGTTCCTAACTGTGTACCATAGATATCGTTGGGGGCTTCGTTTGACAACTTGTGGATATATCCTTTTTCAAATAATATTTACTTTTTTGTACTTTATCTTGGATATGCACGTAGTGTCATATGATCGATAGAGTGGGGGATAAATGTAGTGTTGTAAATTGTACACCCTTTCTAGGTTGGTACAATTTCACACTTAGGTTAGCACTCGCCTTAGTGTGTCTTGCATCTTGCATTTCTAATTCCCCTTTAAGCATTTAATTAATTAATTTAATTAAATCTAAGTTCATGTTTCATCACTTTACATATTATAAAGTTGGTCCCTTTACCCTAAGTGTGCCCCTTTTCATCTTATTCCTCCAATGAATCATTTAATCATAAACCCTAATTATGTCTTATTTTGACCATTTAGGCCTGATTTCGCAAATCAAAACATCTCGAAATCAGTTGTAACTTTAGGATACGCTCTAATATCATCATATCTAACGGCCCCAAAAATTTGGTGAAAAGTTTGTCAAACTATGGCGGGAATGCACATGGTCTTCAGCTTTTTCCCCGAAATTTTGAGAGCACATTCCTATGATATAATAATGCTTAACCCCAAAATATCAGCGAAAAATTCAAATCCTAGGTTGGACTAAAAATAAAATTAAGATCTAGGGTTTCATAGTTAAGAGCTCTCTTTCTTCATTTGAAGAGGTCTTCTTCTAAGAATCTAAGAATAGGTTTTTGGAGAATTAGAGCCTTCTTTTCAATGAAAGAGTAGATCTTTGAATTCTTCAACAACATTCAATATTCATCCATCAAACATTCATCAAGCGTCATTTTATCAACTGGGGGATTTTTGAAGATGTAGAAGAACAATAGGAGATCACCGACTGACGATTGGCTTGTACCTCTCTCTTAGGGTTGGGTATAGTTTCATTTTGTTTTCATATGTTTGCATAAGATTCATTTTAATTTACATTCATACTTTAGATCACTTTGCATTATGGATTTAGAGCATTTAATTTTTCAATTATAAGAAATTAGGGTTTACTCTTTAGGGTTGCTCTAGGTTGTTTGCTTTAATTCTTAGGATCTTGCAAACACATTTTTTAGTGCATTATCGGATATTCATGGAGGTGTAAATCACCAAAATGGGCATTTTACTAAAGCAAAACCCTATAGAGCCACCCCAAACCCTCTTTTTCAGCTTCAGGTACAGGTTCGGATCCAAGCGTTGCTAGAGGTTTCGAGACCGAAAGAGAAAACAAAGGAATAGAAAACCTAAGAGGTAATCCACGACTCTCTCTTTCTCATAAGAAGTAGTTGACATGCGTTACCTTTATAGACTCTTTCATATTCCATGAGTGTGTATAAGAGTGGGATTAGGGTTTCCATACTTAGTCTCACTTTTTCCCCTACACACCATGTAACCAATATCTTGGAATACGTGTAATAAGACTGGTAGAAGATTGATTTAGAAATGAGATATATAATATATTATTACTATAAATGTATATTCATGGTGAATGTAATTTATAGTTAGTATGAATTAAATGATTGCAATGATTGTGTATATCTTGTGAATGGTAGTGAATATAATAATGATCATGTATGCCTTGATTTGAAGGATGTTAATCCTTGGTGTTAGTTACTCTTGGGATATGCAAATGAATGAGTAGTCATGGATTTTTATGGATTCAATGATTCTCTATTTTGTGTTTGAGTTATGGAGCTAATTTTTATCCATTAGGGTTAATATTGTATCATGATGATTTTCTAAATGTGGATACAAAATATGTGCTCTTGTGATTCGTAATATCCTGTAATATGATGTTGAAATATTATGACCTTGGAATGTATTAAGATAATGTTATGCCATGTGATCTATATTGTGGAAGTTTTCATTAGAAATAGGTTTGAGTTAGATTACTTATGTGTGAATCTTGGTGGTTCATGTGTTAAGAAGGGTTATTACTTGTTGTTATGATTTGTGTATGAGCATGTGATTAGTAATCTTGATGTGATGATATGTATCTTTAAGAAATGATCTATTTCCACTTATAGAGTTGGATATGTGGTTTCATTTCAAGTTAGATGATTCTTGTAAAATTGTCAATTAGAAGCATTGATGATCTTAGAGATTGAAGTAGAATGGAAATTTCAATAGTGCATTGTTGACATTTCATATGGTATGTGTTAAGAGATTATATTATGTATGGATTAGATGGAAATGATATAGGTATCTTAGGTGGCATCATGCACTTATAATAGTTAAGCATTTATGTTATACTTCATGTACTTGTATATGTTAGTAATCCTATTGTTAAGCATTGTGAATCTTAGATTATGATCAAATACTATCTTATGAAGGGATATGTGTTTGGATTCATAATAAATAGAATGGATGTGTAATGATGGGGGATTAGGAACATTTCAATTGGTGCTCTAAAATGAACTTAGTCTATAGGATGTTACTCTTAAAAGTAGTGACGTTGAGATACCCTAGGGGAAAAGATGATATGATGTGTTATTTCGCTTGCGTAGTTGTGTTATGATGTTCTATGCTTTGTTGTAATTAGCAAAATATGTAATTTGTAATGAAGCATTAGTAGATGATGTGTTTAATATGCATTAGATGAATGTTATAAATGTATGTGTTGTTTAGTATATGAGTTTTCAAAAAAAATCATCTCTATTTGTAGTTAGATTAGGTGTATTTCTCTAGTATATTTTGGCGGGCATTACATTTGGTATCAGAGCCCATGTTGCAAACACTGGGATCTCTGGTTAAGGTTGTTTCTCTTAGTCTTGCATGATGTACTATAATGTTCTCTTGAGTTGAGTTGTTCTCGAGATTTGTGATGGAAAATGTTATTGGAATATTTGGAGATCTTGTATGTTTATGCCTTGTGTTTCTCCCTAATTCTTCCTAGAAATCATAATTTGTGCAAAATGTGTATTCATTTCTGATGCATGCTTCTTAGATGAGAGTGATGTCTATACGATTCTATGTGGTCTTACTTGCTTGTAAATTTTAATGCTTACTTGAATATTAGAAGTTGTTCTCCCTATATTAATGTTCATGCTATAGGATAAAAGAGAATCGTGTGTGTTCTCTTCACTAATGTTATGTTCATAGGATCAACTTGTCACGTTAAGCCTCTTATGAATAGTAAGATGGAGTGTCTATTATTTGTGTAAATCATGAACTGAAATTGAAGAACTTGTATGGTTTGCACTTGTATAAGAAAATAGTAGTTGTTGATGCCCTTCTCTTTCATATATTCTTGTTTGTAAATGTAAGAGGATTTAACTAGTGAAGTATGGATACCAAATAGAGCCTTTGGGTGTTTTCATATGTATATAATTATGCATGTGAGATTTCTAACTACATTTGTAATATTAGGAGGCCTCATAGAAGTTGAATTTGCATATCTAAGAAAATGATGTGTATAGTTGCATAATACAACAAACATGACATGTCTAGGAATTTCGTATTGCTCATGCATAATTCTTGTGTGCGTACATTGGTTGATTGGCAAGTGTTTCTCCTCCTCTTCTCTCCATTTGGATAAAATGATCATAGTTCTTAGGATTTTATTGATAATTAGTAGAAGCATTGGATACTTATTGGTGTAGTATGGTATTGCATTTTTAAAGGAAAATATTGGATAAATAAGATTGTTTAAAGATTGAGATTTATGCATTGCATCCATGATGTTTCTTAGAGGAAGAATTAATTAGAAAGAATGCATATTTCATGGAAAGTGTGAGATTTTTTATGAATCAAAGGATCAAAAGATCATGTTGATACTCATATATTGGAACAAAAAAAATTTAAAAAATTGATGCATTGCATGCATAGTATAGGAAAATTTGGGAATCATATCATTATGTCTTTATTTGGTTGGTAAGGAAAAAGCCTTAGTCTTAAGTAGGTGTGGTGTGGATTGTTGAAATGTTCGAGTTGATCAAATGTATAGATTAAAGACAAGATGATATCTCCTTATCCTATTCAAATTCAAAAGAAAGTGTTTGTTCCATGAATTCTAGCATGATGAATTGATGGTGTGTTGTATAAAGTGGTATTGCAATTCTATATGAATGTGCCTCTTGATCACTAGATATTTTTGGTTTGTGAATGATTATAGTTAAGGGATAGTAGGAGATAAGAACCGAGTAAGGAAATATATGTATGTAGTTGAATTTGTGTGCATGGTATTGAATGGAAATTAAGTGGTGGTAAGCAAGGTTGTGTAATACCCTAAAAATGGTCATCTAAACCATATGCCCCTAATCTCGACTTTATCACCAAGGTCCTAACCAAAGGTGAATTAAATCAATCTTGAGCACATAATCAATTAATTCTCTAATCATCAATGTCACATGGCAAATAAATCATTCTATTATTAATTAAATAATCATTTAATTAATTAATCATTCCAAGTAAATCATTTTAATCAATTATCCTATTTATTTAATTAAATATCCTAGCATATTTAATTAATAAATCAATTTGTCATTAAATCAAGGAATTAATTTGGAAAAAAGGAATTAATTTGAAAAAGAATTAAAATTGAGAAAAGAAATCAAAATGGAATTAAATTGAAAAATCTCAGAAAAATAATTAAATATCAAAATTCAATAAAATATGGAATAAAATAGTTCTTATGGTTTTATCTTAAGATTAGATGAATTTTCTTTAAAGCTGAGAAAAGCAGCCAATCACATCAATTCACCTGGATTGTGCTTCCTCTTGGAGAATCTCTGTCGTTCATCATTGATTGATCTTGACCGTTGGTCTCTCTCTAGATTTTCTATAAATTTAGGCCCTCATCTCTCAAAAAAAAACCCTTGAGATTATTGTTATTATGCTATTTTTTCTCTAGGTCTATTGAGAATATTGCATTAGCCTAATCATATTGCTTGAATTGTGCTAGTTTAATTAAAATCATATTTCTTAAATCATGTTAGCTTAATCTTGCATATCTTGCATCCATTTAGATCAATTTCATACTCATGTAGATTAAATTCTTCGTTTAGGTGTCGTCTAGTCACTGGTATTGCATAAAGAAATCTGAGAGCAAAACTAAACTCACATCTACTAGAAGGAAATAGGTAGCTTTGTTATGGTTTCATTATATATTGATTATTGATTTACTAACCATGCATCTAATGACTTAATTGAAGTGTTGTGTATTCAGATACAGATAAAGATACAAAACCACTTTTCACACACATTTTTGGCACCCACCGTGGGGCCTGAGAATTTAATTTTTGGCCTTGCAAATCTTTATTTTTTATTTTTTCAGGTTTCATCTGTACAGCCTCTGCAAAAGGTCATATGATTTTTTACAACACATAGGACGAGTTCTGAGATTTGTCATTTGGCTCTATGGGAATCATCGTACAAGTTTCTGCTTTGTGGTCTTCTTTTGGGGTTTACTCGTTTGGTTCAGTGAGAATACTCATTCTTCTCTATGAGAATTGTCGTACAAATTTCTGATTTGCTCGTGTTATAAACAATATAATTTTTTGGGTTTTCTTGATTTGGCTTTGGATTTACTGACACTGTGCTGAATTGTCTTCTGTACGCCTGAGATTTTTACAGCCAAACTAATTTTCTATAGAACGCATGTCAAATAATTTGTCAAATCAAACTCACGCATGTCAAAGAATCAAAAACAATATGACTACTAATGTGTTGGTTTTGAAGGTTGCCTAAAGAGAATTGACCAAATATTGTGTATTCTTTAATTCATTTTTAAGCACTTAAATTGTCATTTCGTTAATGAACAAATCTGTCTTTTGTGTTTGAAGAAAAATCTAAGAGGTAGGAGAGTATGCTCTTGTCTGCACAGACAATCGGAAATCTAGACCCTTGAAGATTTTTCTAAGTTTGAGATTTGTGTACCTTTTAGAGGGCATGTCATAGTGAGAAAAAGTAATCACCCTATGAGAATGACCCAAGTGAGTACATCTAAACCCAAGCATTCCAACTCACTATAATAAATAGGCCTTTCAGGATTAAAGTCTCTGAAGACGGGATTATTTGAGTTTTCTCTTTTGAGATCTCTCATATCAAGTATTTTGTAGGGCCTTGTGGTCTCAATCATGCTTGCATGGCTACAACTTGTTTTGGTACCTTGTCGGGCTATAGGCCTCAATCATGCTTGCGCGACTTCAAGGGGTAATTTTGAATGGAAATCCTTACTACGAACTTTAAAATAGAAGCTACCTGGTTCACCTCCGAAAGGGGGATAATATTTGTGCAAGAGAGATAGTAACTCTCCCAAGATACTTGTCATTTCGTGCCCCCATTAGCATTTGGAGTCAGCTAATACGGTGTTGAGAATCCATTGCATGAAACTCAACGGTCGTATTTTGATTAGCTATTGGGTGAGTACCTGATTCTACAAGCAAAGGTTTTCTTTCTCAGCCAACTTCCTTAGAATTAGCGTGTTGTGCTTGAAATCACTTTGGATCTTACGTGTTTGTTGTGTTTTTTTAATCCAAATCTGAAAACTAAAAAATTGAAAAAAATTGAAAAAACTCAAAAACACCAAAAAATTCAAAATTCAGTGGTCGAAAAATCAGTCTCCTTGTCAAAAATTTGCCTCTGGTCATAATTGTCATACGAGCTTCCTAATTCATCTAAATTGTCGTACGAGTCATCTAGTTTGTCGCTCTGTCTTCTCCAAACTGTCATTCTGGTCTTTGAGGATTGTTATCTGAGCTTATAAACTCTGTCGTATGAGTCACATTGGTCTCTAAAGAGTTGTCATCTGGTGAGATTTAAATTGTCGTTCGAGTATAGGCAGCAACTTGTATGAGTATCTATCTTTATCGTTTGAAAGTTACTAAACTATCGTCTAGGTTGTCATATTTTGTCATACAAACCTCTGATTCTATCAGTCTAGAAGTTTGTCTTTTTGCGTCCTTTTCAGATCTGTCATATTTTCCTAATCAATCTACAGTGAGCATATATCTGGTCATTTTAATCTTGAGCATAAACAATCTTGATAGTGTACCCCTATCGTTGTGTTACATGACTTTGTCGATTATATCTCAGCTAGTTCAATCAACCCTCACCAATCTAATCAATCTGATCTCCTTAGATCACGTCTTATGTATGATAGATCATTCTTGAAACCAAACTTGGTCTTCATCTCCTCAATCATTACCTCAAATGAACAACTAGCTCTGATTTGATCTTGACTTCTGTATCACTCCTAGCTCTCGGTAACGTCAATTGTAAATGCCTATTCAAACCAGAAGTTCTTGTAAGACAGCTGCTGAAAGTAAGGATAGTCTTACTCATTCCAAACTAATCCATTCTTGCAAATCAAAACTATCATAAATCTCTATGGCTACCTTGGCCCAACAAATTCAAGATCTCAATAGAGAAATATATGACAGTCAAGCCCAACAAAAAGGTTCAATGACCCCTCTTGAGATAAAATTTCATGATATCAAGAACACCAAACTTCAAGAAATGCTAAAACAACTATATAAGGTGGAACAAAAAGTCATTGAAAATCAAAATCAAAATCAAAATCTCATGGTAGATCACAAGACATCTTTACCCAAACAAAAAGACATCTATCCCCTAGATAGATAGTTTACACCTTTGGGGTAATCTATTGAGTTGGCTTTGTAAGAGCTTCTTGAGCATAATCTTATCATATTGCCTAACAAGATCACATGGGGATGTGAAATTTTGAGTAATTATTGTGCATATCATAAGCATAACAAACATAAGACTTCAATGTGCATGGAATTAAAACATAAAATTCAAGACCTCCTTGATGATGGTGTTATTGAAATTGAAGATCCTAAAAATTCACTTAAGGAGAAACTAGATGTCATTACCAAGCATGATCAAAATTATGAACCTATGTCTAGAAATGGCCCACATGTAGCCTCCATCTCTTCCATGATGCCTTCATCTCCTAAGGCTTCTCAACAACAATCCATACCATATCCCTCAAATAATGAACCTAACGATGAAACTTCTCATGTTGACCCTCAAGGGCTATCTCAAGGGCCATTTTATCCAATGGTTGAAAAAGATCCTATCTCCTTATAATCCCATGATGATCCCCTTCCATCTCAAGATAGAAGCATCCTTCCAAATCTCATTCCTAATCCTCTTTCTAAACAAGATTATGATGTCTCTTCCACCTTTTCAAATGATCCTGTTCAAAATGAAGAGTTAAACACCATTCCTACTCTATCCAATGGTCTTCTTCCATGTCAAGATCAAAGTATCCCTTCATCTCCTTGTCATAATCCTCCATGTTTACCTCAAGGATCCATCATGCCTACAAAGTCCTCTCATGACCCTAGCATTCCTTGCATACCTCATAATGGACTCACGTCTTCTTCCCAAAGCAAAGTGTATCCTACAAGTCAACATATTTATAAAGTCAAAGGGGTAGACCTTCACAAGCAAAAACACCTTCATGTTAAATAAAATATTAAGGGACATGGCCTCAGTGACATTCCTCCAGATGTTGGTATCCCTACTAAACCAAAATGCAAATACATGTCATTTCCTTCATCTCTTCCATCTATTTTAGGACCCTATATCCCTCAATCCCTTATGTAGGATCAACAAAGGCATACATCTTCACACACCTTCCATCCATCTAAAAGGACACAAAGTCCCACTGAGCAAAAGAAAGAAAAATCAAAAGTTATATGGGTTCCTAAAGTACTTGTAGAAGCAAGGCATTCCAAGGAACTATAAAAGCATGAAAAATCAAAAAACCATCTGGATCCCTAAGCGGCTCCTTGAAGCACAACAGTCTAAAGAAGAATCCAAATCAACATCCAAAATTGTTGTTCCTCTAACCAAACCTTCCAAATCTATTTCTCCATCACCTCCTTTATCCATTTTGGATCCTTATGTCCCAAAATCCCTGGTTGTTCCTCCATCCAAATCTCAAAATCTGAGATCCACTTTTCCTCCATCACTCCACCACACCTCAAGATGTGTGCCAATGTTGATCCCACCAACATTTCCATTCACTCATGCACCAACCTCTCAATATCTTATCCATTATCCAACACCTCTTTTACACTCTTCCATCCCCCTTATCTAATCCTTTGCATGAGACTTTACCCTAGTTTCATCACAAAATCAAAAAACTAAGGAAATCAACATTGGAGATGTTGAACAAGTACACTTAGCTGAGTCCTTATATCCTATTGGAAAAGACATCTTTATTCGACTCTTCAAACAAAGACCAACGAACTACCTACACAAAACTCCCTGACCATATGAACAACATACACCTTAAACGATATTATATCTAAGGGTTGGGTTAGTTTAGGTTTTGGTTTTTGCATTGCATATCATTTTATTCAAAGCATTTCATCCCATATAGTTTTTGTATCACATTCACAAAATTTCAGCACTTGCATATAGCAGCATTAATAAAACAAGGCAATTGTCCAAGTTTATCATTTGTTTTCATTCAATACAAACAAGGGTCGTCTCCTTTCTTAGATATTCGAACATGAAGTCTTTGAGATCCTAAGGTCATTCATTTTCAACATCACCCTATGATGATGCTTTACTTATGGTTGGGTAGTGATTTCACTATTTGAAACTTGTTAACCCAAAATATATCAAATGCTATATCTCAAGCACATTAACAAAATCTCTAATTCATTTTAGACACCCAGTTGATCATATGACTAGTGAAAAATCTAAAATTCTACTTCAGCGTCATTGTAATTGTCACACCCAAGTAGGTTTCATTACTTACAAGTCAAGGCAAGAAAATAAAAAAGAGTGACAAAAAGAGCAATGATATATAACTACAATATAATGCATACAAATACGACAAAAAAGATTGACAATGGGAACATGTGAGTAACTCCATCAGGGCTATGGATGCCTACTGGCAATGGAGCAATATTCAAGATATTACAGTCTATAACCTCGTTGGAGCTCTAAAAGCTTGCTGGCAGTGAGGCCTCTATTTAGGATGCTTTTGAAGTTAGGATAATCCACATAGATAGTCATATAGGATGCTAAGGATCTTTAGTGAACACAAGAGCAGAAATTAACTCATTTGCACTCACATGGGCAAAAGAAGATCAAAGTTTCAAGAATCAATGGGGAAGTTTTCTGTATCTCTATTTGTAAATCCTAGTCACTAAGTGTGTTAATTTATATGTTCCAAGGGACCTTAAGGATCAATTGACCGCTTCTCTATGAAATATTTTGTACCTTCAATTCAATTGGTGTATTAAAAAATGCTAAACAAATACAATCATCCTTGTTCGAATAGGAAATGCATCTTCATCATACACATTACATTAACATAGGTCATATCAAAAATTCATTGTCTCCACATGCATCTTGCATATCATCATATCATATAGGTCTACATACTGGGGGCATAGCTGAAAAAATCCCAAAAATCATAAAATGTCCTGAACAAAATAAATAAATAAAAACTCACAAAATAAATAAAAAACTGAAAATTCAAAGCAAGAAAGCATAGACCATTCATCAAACCAAATCCACAACAGACAAACTTTCAAAGTCTATAATCAAACTTATTGCATGTCTTGATAATCAATCTATCAAACTCTATCAAACATCAACATGTCTTATACAAGGAAAGGTACACTCAAAACCAGATAGATTGGTCTTATACGAGGTACTTACTCTTTGAAACCAGACATTCCTATCAATGATCACACAAATCAAAACAATGACATAGATCAGTATGGCTACTTGATTTTGTCCAAGTTAGTCTTATTTCCTATACTGAAGTGTTGTATCTTTGCTTTAGCTTGTACATATTCTTCAGTCGCTTTTGTGACACCTTAGTTCTTCTTGGAACCCTCATGGCTTGAAACCGATCAACGTTCTAGTATTAGGGTAATCCATTGATCAATTTAAATGTCTTAATCAGTTCAACCAGGTCATCTTTCTGTTAGTAGTACCAGGTCATCCAATCTAAGTCAGTCACCTATCTCCTATCCATTACTGAGTTTTACCACTGAATAAACACATAAAGCAAGAACATTGAAAACAATCACTGAAAACTGTTTGAGATTTGATTGAAATTTTCTTTGAATGTTGTCTTTTAACTGGGTTTTCTATTATTATTCACACTGAGTAACTTGAGGAAGTCTATCTTGACTAAGATGAGCAAGGACTGGGGGCATGATACTTTTCTTTTTTTTCTGCTTGTAGGAATGATTTCGATGTTGAAAACATCTCATAAGCTGGGTGTCTGTGATAAGTGTCTTCACATCAAGGTGAACTCACCACACATACCTCGACTTCGTTTATTTGTATACTACATGGAGGTTAGAATCATTTCCTTGTCTCTTTTGAGTAAAATTCTTTATCATGCAATTTGGATACATGATTAATCTTTCCTAGGATATGAACGATACAAGGGTCATTGCAGACAAGATAATCAATATTGCATATAACAAGGAAGGAACTCTGCTTTGTCTGGTGTTTTTGCATGCAAGCAACATTCAGGTCATCCTGGCTCTTTATGCCTTGATGCTTATGTTCGCTTGCTATACTAAATAGGACGTGACATTCAGGTCATTCGGGCTCTTCTTTCTTTGATGCTTATGTTTATTCCTACATTTCCACTCAGTGATGATACAAAGTAAATTAAAATCCAATGACTTAGTTTTAGGTTGTATTCATTCTTAATGTTGTGCATTACAAGTGATTTCCACATAATACAATCTCTCTCTTTGTTCTTTGAATGAGAGCCTGACCTCGAAACAATTATCATTTCTTCGCCAGGTGGTCAACTGACTTTATCGACATGATTCAGTTCTTGCATATTGAAATCTAAAATATTACATGATATGTTCGCTGTGTTCATGAGTATATCATATATAGATCCATAAGTTCATTAAGCATTCATTTGCATTCATATTATTGCATGAAAAACAAAAAAATATACATTTACATCATTAGCTCATCATTTTTTTTTATCATTTATTGCATATGAAAAAGAAACAAAGACATCCATATTCATCTGCATTACATACATGCTGAAAACAAATGCATTCATTTAGAACGTCACGTAGAAAAATACATATAGAAGGACATCTCATATAGCTCAACACAAGAACAATGAGATCAAATGAGGTGTTGTATATATCTCATCAAAAATTTCAATGTCAAAGGGTACAAATGATATAAACTATAATAAATAATGTCTATCGGGGCAAGAATCGCCTAAAACTACAAAAATAAGGTGTACAAAATAACACAGAGCCTATTACAATCTAGCTCTGGCCCTCTCCCTCATCGCCTGGTGGAGGAGGTTCCTATGGAACATCAACCTATCAAGGTGCCTATGCTCCCTCTGATCTCACCATATACTATGAGTAAGGAGCCACTTGTCTGTTTGTCGGCACTGTTACACTGTATGCTACCACGTAATACACTGCTCGGCTAGAGTGATGCAGGAACTCACATTGGGAGACAACTAGCTCTACTCTCAATATCTGAGCCTCTTGATCATGCTCTAATCTCAATCTATGAATCTCCTGGTCACGCTCTATAACCTGCATCTGCGCGACTACTAGCTGCATCTAGAGGGTCGTCACCTTCCCTCTCAGTATACAGATCATATTTATTGTCGATTGCCCCCAATGAACCACCCTCTCCCCTCCTTTTTTGTTTCCCAATCACTGGTGCCCTACTGTTGCTCGCACCAGGATCACCTCATGCCCACCTAGGTGGATCTGCTCTTTGTCCCTGTACCTAAGCCTGTCCCAGCACCTGAGCTAGTATGTCCTCTCCATCCTCATCAATCTGAGGCGCTTGCTCTCTTGGATCTGCAAATCATGGGAATGGATGTCTCAAGGACTCATCCCTATACTTTGGGGTCACCCCTGCATCAACAATATCATCTAGATAATCCCAGCACTGTGGCTAGAGGCCTATCATCTCCTATATTGCTAGGGCGTAAGATAACTTTTCCCCCCATCCCTTTCTCTCCTCATCTCTGAATCGAGCATAATTAGTAAACTCTTGTGCAATAGCCTATACTCTCCCAAACTGCCTCATGGCTAACAACAAACTGCTCAATCACTGTCTGTGATCTCCCAATGAGTGGGTATGTCATAAATATCAATCTCTGCTCTTGCCTCCAGTCATCCCACTCCTCTAAAAACCCATGTACGGCCTCCAGACAACTGCAATCAAGTCATCCAATTGGCGTCTCCAGAAACCTATCTTCCCCAAGTGGGGTTGCATCAAGTAACCTGAATATTAGCACACAATGGGCTGATGTGCCTCTCTCAAATCATCAATCACTGGCCTACACACTAAGATATGCTCCCATGCCCATATCTGTAGAACAAGAACTCTGGCAGCCATGCTCTTTGTGTCTCGATATGTGATCTCATGCATCTCACGATATATGTGTGCCAACAAGGGAGATCCCTAGCCTAATCTCCTCGACTGAGTAACTAACATCTCCAAAATCCTCCCCCAGCCACACAAGAATCCCTGTTGACCTCTATCTGGCATAACAAAGAATCCTATCAACCCAACCAACACACAAGCAACAGGAAATCTCCCTCCATATCTACCCATCAGGTCATCCCATGAAATGGATCCGACTATCAGACCATCATCCTGGAAGACCCTGCATAATGTTGTGATCCCCACCTAAGGAGATGAATCATAATCCACACTGCCACCTGAAAATGGAATCTGCAGAGTCCTGTATACATCCTTGGGAGTGATTGTCATCTCTCTGGTAGGCAGGTGAAACGTGTTATGCTCTGAGTGAAATCTCTCCACTAATGCACTCAATAATATTTGATTCATACAAATATCTGGAATCTGCAACAAGTGTCCAAAGCCACATGCCTCAATATGAGCCCTCTAAGCATCTGAGAGTTATCAAACTAATCTCATGGTCGGCGGATAGGTACACTAAAACTATATTTCCAACAAGCTAACCTGCAAAATTAAATAACTCTTCAGTACGCAATACAAATTATGTTAGAAAGTTGTCAAAAGTGTCCATGAATCTAACTAATCAATCATGAAAATCAAAATTTCAAGTTTTGATGCTAAAAAATGCTCACTATTTTTGAAACGAGTAAACACGGAGGGGCAGCAAATCGTACAAGTAAAGATTTTGAACAGTGCGATCAAACTCTATGATACGAGTCACTACACAATGCAGTACGACTAAACAAACCCTGATGAACATGCTCATACAACCTAAGGGTATCTACCGAACAACCAAAAAAATCACTTGATACGAGTAAACATTATTTAGCAGTTACTCGTATGACAAACCCTACATGGTAGTACGATAAAATGACTCACAACAAGCTAAAACGCAATTAAAAATAAGAAATTCATAAAGAATTCACAAATTTAGAAATTTAAGAAGGTAAAGATCGATCACTTACCGCAGGGGGATAGTTCCTAGGTTGATTATGTCATCTTTGTAGCTTGAATCGGTGGGTATGCTCAGGAATTGCTATTTTGCTCTAGAGAAGGTTTTTGATTTTTTTTTAACTTTGAGAAGTGAAAATGAAATGAAAATGACCATTTTCACCCCTTACATAGAAAACCCTAATTTTTCAACTTGCTTTGATGGACATGAAAATTATACCCTTGACTAAATTGACCATCCTCAGTCCATTTTTGGGATCGAAATTGAAATATGAGATCATTTTTCTAGTCAAAATCCCACAACATTGACCACTTGGTACTTTCATCTTGAGGTCACTTTTTCTCATCATTTTGCACTCAAATCTTTTCTGAATCAACTCTAATCTCGGTTTAATTCTTAAATCAATCTTCATGCTCAGATTATCATCATTAAATCAATCTTTCAATTTCACTCCCAAGGGGGCATGATCATTACATCATCATTATCAATGATTACATCATCTAAAAGTCATTTTTTTTTTCAAATCTTCATCTAAAGTCGAGTAGAAAGTTTTTTAATCAAATATTAATCAAACAAAACCATATTGTTCTTCAAAATTGAATCAATCTCTAGGGGCATATCATTTTCATCGCATCAAATCAAGCTGACATTGTCTTTGTCTGAATCACGCTTAATTCAAGTCAGTGTTTAGCTTCATCGCTTCAAATCAAGCTGAACATTTTGTTTCGCTAATCGGTTCTAGTTCAATAAAGTTTGAAATCGGTTTCATCTCTTTGCTCAATCTAGTTCAATCAAGTTCTAGATTGATACTCGTTTCTTGATCCATCAAGTTCAAGATCGATATCTCGCTCTTTGTCGGTCCTAGTTCAATCAAGTTCAGGATCGGTGTCGCTTTAATCAATCTATTTAGTTTCATCACTTCAAATCAAGTTGAACATCTCACTCTTCATTAGTTTGTGATCCATCAAGTTCAAAACCAATAATCTGCCTCTAATCTTGACTTCATCACCAAGGTCCTAACCAAAGGCAAATTAAATCAATCTTGAGCACATAATCAATTAATTCTCTAATCATCAATGTCACATGGCAAATAAATCATTCTATTATTAATTAATTAATCATTCCAAGTAAATCATTTTAATCAATTATCCTATTTATTTAATTAAATATCCTAGCATATTTAATTAATAAATCAATTTGTCATTAAATCCGTACAAAAAGGAATTAATTTGGAAAAAAAGGAATTAATTTGAAAAAGAATTAAAATTGAGAAAAGAAATCAAAATGGAATTAAATTGAAAAATCTCAGAAAAGTAATTAAATGAATTAAATATCAAAATTGAAAAAAATATGGATTAAATTAGATTTTTCTGATTTTATCTTTAGATTAGTTCAATTTCCTTTAAAGCTGAGAAAAGCAGCCAATCACATCAATTCACCTGGATTGTGTTTCCTCTTGGATAATCTTTGTTGTTCATCATTGATCAATCTTGACTGTTGGTCTCTCTCTGGATTTTCTATAAATTCAGGCCCTCATCTCTAAAAAAAAAACCCTACAAATTATTGTTATTATGATGTTTTTGCTCTAGGTCTATTGAGAATATTGCATTAGCTTAATCATATTGCTTGAATCATGTTAGTTTAATTAAAATCATATTGCTTAAATCGTGTTAGCTTAATCTTGCATATCTTGCATCCATTTAGATCAGTTTCATACTCACATAGATTAAATCCTTTGTTTAGGTGTCATCTTGCGTAAAGAAATCTGAGAGCAAAACTAAACTCACATCTACTAGAAGGCAATAGGTCACTTTTTTATGGTTTCATTATTTATTGATTATTGATTTACTACCCATGCATCTAATGACTTAATTGAAGTGTTGTGTATTTAGATACAGATACAGATACAAATCCACTTTTCACACACAAGTTATGATATCAAGTTTCATGCTTAATATAGGCAATTGATTGATTAATGTGTTAAAGTATATCATTAAGTGATTAATTGAAGAACCAACATTTGTCTCTACTATAATTCGGTAAAGGTTATCACTCTATAGGTAGATATCTTGAATATCAACCATCTGTGAGTGTATGCCTTGTGTGCATATATCTTCATGCATATGTATTTATTCATAAAGGATAGTTACCCAGATTATCTTAAAGGATTGCATTGCAGCAATAATGGTAAAAGTAACTTGAGAATTTAAATAGATTTATTATCTAAATGTTGGTGTGCACTGTCTAACACATCCAGGGCACTAATCCTGGGTGTTGTGTAGGGGCTACTCCCTTTAGAGTGACTGATATTGGTCGCCTCATGATATGGATTTTAATGAATTGGTTATTTTAATTTGAGTTATTTTCATGGTGTTGTTAGTTTTATTTTTGGATCTCTTTGCTTTAGGATTGATCACTAAAATTCTTCTTTCAATTGTTTTGTTCTTGTGGTGGCACTTGTCACACTTTATTTCTTGGTTGATTAGCCAACAATTTTTCTCTCTTTTTTTGATTTAATGTTGTATTTAATGATTCTCTCCTTTTGGATTTTCTCCTTGTTGTCCATAGTGGTCATTTTATTTGTCAAGTTGTGGGCCCTTGTTCTATGTCAATGTTGTTCTATCATGTTTATCTCCAACCTCTAATAGTATGTGCAAGGGAGGACACCGTAGAGAAGTGCACTAACCCTAGAGAACAATTGGATACTAATGACATTAGTAGAATATGAAATATGGTGGTAAGAAGTCATATATTGGAATTTTATAGATTTCATGAAATGTTTATTAGAAGTGCATTAGATTGGAAGAATCGTAAAATGTGAAGTAGATAAAGCAAAAGAAACTCTTGATTTCATACCCTCATTGAATGTCTATGTCTTTATATCATGCAAGTGAATGAATTAGAGCTCCTTTGAATTTGATGATATGTATATAAATATTTGAATGAGTAGTGTAGCACAAGTGTGGTAGATATCGAGTAGTTTGAATTTTGCAAATCTTGCTTTCTTTTGGGAATTGTTGAACCTAGATATCTGACAGTTGTGAGAATTTCTTGATTTTATTTGGTCATGAAGGAAGTTTGTGTGAATTGCCTCATTTAGAATATGACATGTGTCTTTTTAAGGATGTCCCTATGTGTGAAGTAATATGTAAATGTATACTTGTCTTCTTAATTGCATTCAACTAGACACTAAAGGAAGTGTTGCCATGCTTGAATTGTGTGAGTTACGATGGATTTTGCTTATAGATGTTAACTCGGATACAAGAATTACAGTTTTGGTCTTTCAAATGTGGTTAAATAAAGTTCTCTTGAAGATATTTTAATGATTTTCCATGCTTATTGTAGCTAGTAAGAGTTTCTTTGACTTGTTTTATCTCTTATGTAACGTATTTACTTTGATAATTAAAGTGTAGAAAGAAAACAAATTTGTAATCATTATCTTACCTTGAGCTAGAAGTAGTTTGGTTTAAGAAGTTCTGTGTTGATGTGTGTATGTTTTCAACTTAACCCTTGGTGACTTCTAGGAGTAAGTCAAGCCTAAGGGGAGCAGGATGTAGTGTCCCTCCTAGATTTATATTTTGATTCATGATTTGATAGACTTATCTAGACTTGTGATGATATTTTGATGCTGATTATGGCTATATTTCTATGCAGTAGACATTTATGATTCTATATGGCCATGTGTTATATTGACGACTTTTGATGATCTATGTGATGGATGATATGTTATGATTATTCGATGGATGGTATTTCTTGATGGACTTCTATGTATTTGCGATTCTTATATGATTTATATGATTTCATGATATATGACAATGATATTAACCTTACTCCATGATGATGATTTATAAGATGTGTTTGTATTGGGTGACTGTCTTTGTGAAAGGGATGATGCCTTATTACTCATAGCGAGCATGATAAGGTGTTCTAAATCTCTTTCACTTGCCTTCTACTATGATGTTGTATATATATATTCTTGTGTGTTTATTGGTGGATGCAGGATTGCAAGTACCAGACATCAACTCCACCTTTTCTCATAGGTCTGAGCGTGTCATAATCCCAACAGCAGTTGTTGGAGATGACTTGATTTTCCCTCACCTACTCATGGTCTAGAATGTTCACCTTGTCAGTCTTGTTGGGTGTAAGTGTTGTCCAGTCCTGAGTTGGTATCTTGTTCTATCTATGTGCAGTTGGTTATGTGTGTGTATGGTTTATCATGGATTGGATTAATTATCCTATGGTCGGATAATGACTATTTAATTATTAATTAATGTTGAGTAATAGTTATTAAAGTTATAATTAATCAATTAATTAATAGATATTTGATTTATTGTTATTGAATTTATTAATGTTTTATTTAATAATTAATTGGTTTTATTTTGGATTTAATTGATTGTTATTTATTTATCTGATTCTTTTATTTAATTAATTTTATCCTTTTGATTTTATTTATTGTTGATTGATTTATTTGAATTTATTTTAGATATAGTTGTTAAGTAGATTTTGATTAATTAATAATTAGAAAAGTATAAAGCCTATTACTATTTCTACACTCTTAAAAAGTAATAATATTATTATTTTCCTTTTACTATGCATGGGAGATGTAAAAATAAAATAAAGTTGATTTTACCTACCCACCTAATTGATTGGGTGAATTTGGAATAATAGGTAAGAAATATAATAAAATATTCTTACCTTGGAACTATACAAGATAGGTAAGAAATAGTGATTTTTGGATTATTTTGATTGGTTGGGATTTTTGCATAATTGTTATGTAATTTCTATTTATTTGAAATTTCTAGATGGTTGTTGGGTTACCAGTCTACAGGATTTTTGATTGAAGCTTTGAGATTTTGGCTTGGGTCTTGGTTTGCATTTGGATTTTGGAAGCTTGGATTGTGGAAGCTCTTCTTCAGTTTTCATCCTTGGATTTGCGATCTCTAGGTTGGAGCTCTTCCATTTTTAGATTTTTTGAAATTTTGTCTTCTCTGTGTCTTCCCATGAAAATGATTTATTTTTGATTGTTGAATGGATGGGGAAAAGAAAGACATTATAGTTTAAATCATTTGGAATTAACTGAATGAAATGGGGAAATTGCAGATTGCTCCTTATGTTTGAGTGAGATTCTTGAGTTGTTTTGTCTATGTAAGTGAATGGTGGATAAATTCATATATGTATTTATTTTTTCTCAATGTTTTTAGAATTTTCTTATTTTTATTGAATGTTCATTTGGGTATTATACTCCTTGTGAACTCTCGATTGTAATAGGGGCTATTTTTCTATGTCTTGAGTGCTTCTGTGACTATTTAAGAGCTCATGAAGCTCCTTGTGGCTATTTGTGGCATATTTAAGTCTATTTTAATCATTTTTCAAGTGTGTTTGGGTGTTTGGATTTGCATTTGTTAAGTCCATTTGGCCTATGTAGAGTTAGAGTTATCTCCCATGCACCTAGACTCCCAAAATGCAGTTTTGGCCAAGTTGCTTATCCACTGAGTTGCAAACTCATTCCTGTTAGTTGCATTTGATGCATAAACCATGTGTATACCCTTTTTGATTCTCATCCTACCTCTTAGTCATGCCCTTGAGGTTTTTTTGTCTCCTGAGTCAATCTAGGCAGTCACCTTACCTTCAGGATCCTTCAAACTTGAGATTTGGCACACTTTACCAGAAATGCCACCAAAACTACCAGAAATGGCACCATACTAACCAGGAACACTACCATATCAACCAAGAATGCCATTATGCATACCAAATATGCCATTGTATAGACCTAGAGAGCTGACAAACTGACTAGGAGAGCTAACTGATAAACTGAGAAAGCTGACCTATGTACCCAAACGCTGACAAATAGACCCAGAACACTATGAAATGAACTAGAAATGTTATGATATGTACCAAAAATTCCACCCTATAAACCAAGAATGCCACTGTGCATACCAAGAGAGCTAACTTGCTCCAGAAGGCCCAAAAAGGTCAATTTTAGTGTTGTAAAGTCCTAATATGGATTGTGTGAGTTCCCAGAGGCATGTGAAGTATGTGTTGAGAAGTTTTGATTGGTTCATGATGTTCTGTTATGTTTCATGATGTATTTTGTGCTTTGGTAAGTGGGATTATGCCCTACCATTGAGGAGTTTCCTTATGCAAAAGTTGCTCCAGCAAGAGGTTGTTGCCTTGTTGTTTGAGGATTTCTTCTATGACTCCAGTGGGATATTTTGTATCTCATTGTTGAGGATTTGCAGTATTTTATGATGTGCTTATGTTTCATGTTCTTGCTTTGGTACTATGCCTATGAGGCATTTGTGAAGTCCCTATGCTTGTAATGGTTCATATGTATGCTCTATGTGCAGTATGTTCTCAATGATTGTATATGTTCTTGAAGGCCTTCTTGTGAACATTATTTCATGTGTTATGATGTAATTTTATGTGTTACCATATGGCTTGGCATATGATTAGGGGGAGTGGGCTTCCTTGTGATGACTAGGGTCACGTGAGTTAGGTAGCTACGCACCTAGACTGCCAAGGCGCAATGGAAGTTTTCCTTTATGTAATTCAGTGATAACATTTAATAATTGATTGGGTTGGGTTTCACCTAATAAGATAATTCTATTTGGTTGGGCCATATGGGATGGAAATTCAATCTCCCTTGTACTCACATAGATTGAGATGGCTCCACATGTCTGTTAAGGGATTTTTTCACCCTTCTTTTGTGAGGGTAGCATGTATGACTATTAGGAGTATTGATTTCTCTTCTTTGTGAGGATAGCATCCATGTCTACTATTGGTGCATATTTACCTTCTTTGTAAGGATAGCACGTAGGAGCATGACTAGTAAGGATGGCCATATTCCCTTCTATATGAGGACAACATGTGATGATACTCCATTCCTACATGTGACCATGATTTATTGTATGCCTCTGGAAGAGTTTATTGTTGATTTCAGCCTTGTGTTGTCATGCGGTTATTGTTGGGTTGATTTCATTATGTGTCCCATGGTTGTTAGGTGTCAACCTAGGTCTTTAGTGAGTGTTGGAACCCCATGTCATCTCCTAGCATGGGGAGTGGTTCCTATTTGGTTCCACATGGTCGGGTGGTTTGATGCCTTCTCTCATTGGGATGTTCTTCATTAGATGTTGTGTGTGTGGACTTGTATTTCTATTATCCCTTCATGTGGATGTATATTAGAACATAATCTATTTAATTATGATTTTTATTGTGTGGAATGTAACTCAAAAGGATGTAACTATAAAGGAAGCCATGTAACCAATATCTTGGAATATGTGTAATGAGACTGGTAGAAGATTGATTTAGAAATGAGATATATAAGATACGATTATTGTAAATGGATATTCATGATGAATGTAATTTCCCGCTAGTAGGAATTAAATGATAGAAATGATTATGTATATCTTGTGGATGGTAGTGAATATAATAATGATCATGTATGCCTTGATTTCAAGGATGTTAATCCTTGGTGTTAGTTACTCTTTGGATATGCAAATGAATGAGTAGTCATGGATTTGTATGGATTCAATGATTCTCTATTATGTGTTTGAGTTATGGAGCTGATTTCTATCCATTAGGGTTAATATCGTATCATGATGATTTTCTAAATGTGGGTACAAACTATGTGCTCTTGTGATTCGTAATATCCTATAATATGATGTTGAAAGTGTAGACACCCAAATCTGTCTACTTAATTAAATGAATACTTAGTACTTATTTGATTATTTAACCATCGATCAGCAATTAACTAAATTAATATATTTAATTAATTCATATTAAACCTCTTCTCCTATTAATTAAATAAATTATTCAATTTATTTAATTTAATTTATTAAACCATACTCTAACAATTAATTAAATAAATAAAGCATATTTGTTTAACTAACCCCTCTCCACATTTAAATAAATCAACATTTTATTTAAAATCCCTAAAAACCTCCCACTTGCACTCTCCTACAAATGCAAGTTGCATGATTTTAGTTGAAATAACTGAATTTTATTTTAATTAAAATCCCCTTTTATCCTCACCCATTTGCTCACTAACCCCCTTCTATATTCTTCTAAAGCCCTTCTAGACTCTTCTAACCCCTTCTAATTAGCCTAATAATCCCCCTCTCTAATCATTTGCACATCCCTTAAGAAAGGTCACTTATCAAAACAACCCAAAAGTCTTCAATAACCATTAAAGGTTGTGTCTCTCCAACAAGCTAACATCAAAAGTCTTCAATAACCATTAAAGGCTCTTACATGACCATAAATGGTTAACTCAAACTTAACCTTTGGTTCGAGACTTTCTCTCCAACTCAACAATCTTTTAACTCATGGGTCGCTTCAAGCATTCATTTCTTTGACCATGGTTATCCCTTTTAGTCTTGCACAAGATTTTATCCCTTGGATAATAGATTTATCCAATAACCCAACCCACATGAGGTCACCCTCATGTCTCCTCGGGCATTAAATGTTCCTTCTCTCTCCTCTCAAGCCATCTCATGTTGACACTTGTCATCATGGGAGTGGGTTGAAAGCCATCATATGGATCATAAGCCCATCAATATTGACCCTTCACAAGCCCACTCAATCTTAGCTATTCAATCAACATTTTTCCCTATAAAAGGACCTCATTCCCGAAGCAAAAAAGGAATTAGAGAGCATTTTAGAGTATTGTTATTATAGTAAAATTCACATAGAAATTAGGAGATTACTCATAGAAAACCTTTTACACTTGCATAAGCATTTGTTTTTTATTTAAAACCGTCTTGAATCTTCATATGGCATCCATGGATAGTGCTAAAAGCTGAGAGCTACACTCATTTGGGACTTGGAGATGAGAGGAACAAGGAAGAACCAACATCATCAAGCATTGGGGGGAGTATTAGAGTTTGTCTAGTTCTTTATTTTCCCTATTTTCTTTGTTACTAATCTTTCTTGATATGCTTTTGAAATGGATTCATCTTCATGTTATGCTTATGGTTGAAAGTTTACTAACATGATCTCTTTATTTTCCACTAATCTCATTTTCATAGCATCATTTGTTGAACCCAACATGAATTGAACACGCAACCTTCTAATCTTTGTTTCTAATCACTTTGAAATTGCAGGGTTTTCATGCATAGGATAGCATTTTAGCACTTTCGTTGCACGCAATAGCGCTTTCATCCCGAACTGGCGCCTCTGGTTTCTCTGAGTGTAGCTCTTTTGTCTTATGTTAGCGCTTTTAGTGTTTATTATAGCAATTTTGAGTATATTAGCACTTTTGTTCTTTGTTATAGCGCTTTTAGTTTAGTCTGGTGCTTATGTTGTTAGATATAGCGCTTTTAGTTTAGTCTGGTGCTTATGTTGTTAGATATAGCACTTTTGAGTTTTGTTAGCTCTTTTGTCTCCTAGTAGATTAGTGCTTTTGTATCAGACAAAGAGCTGATAATTGTAAAAAAAATAAAATTTTAGGCTTGTCAAGCCCACCATCTTGCCTAACCTTTTGAGTGGTTTTTGCAGGTCTAACAATTTGTTGTAGGTTTGGAGGAGTTAAATTAGAAACACTTTTAGTCTTTGAGTTTAAAATTAATCTTTCATGTTTTTTTCAAACAAAGGGATTAAAATAAACTTCATGGTCTTTTGGTGCAACTAAAATAAATTTCACTTTCACTTTGGTTCTTAAAACAAACTTAATCTTTCTTTTTTTTCAAACAAAGGGATTAAAATGAATTTCATTCTCTTTTGGTGCACTTAAAATCAACTTCACTTTCACTTTGGTGCTTAAAACAAACTTAATCTTTCTTGTTTTTCAAACAAAGGGATTAAAATGAACTTCATTCTCTTTTGGTGCACTTAAAATCAACTTCATTATCAGTTTGGTGCATAAAAATAACCTCACATCTACCTTTTTGCTACAAAGGCTACACGACTTTATTTTTTGTTGACCAGGTTTTTGCTTTCCAAATGTTTGTCAAGTGTCAAAACAGTTTTTTCTCTTGGTTAAAAACAACACCGTATATGTTGGAGCAACATCTCCAAGTAGCAAATAGATCACATTGCAATAATGGGTTAAAAAGAACAAGTATCTTTTTTGATTGGCCTACTTGTGCAAATTTGTAGAGTGGTCCTAATTCTAATGCACACTATCCTCTCCCTTGGCTCTCGTGGTCCTAGGTGCAAGAGAAAGGTATTAGTAACTCTCTAAATTTTCTATTTTTAAGAGAGGCCTGCCAAGAGACACATCACTCTTGGGACGACCTTGCACGGTAAATCGTTTGAGCCGCTATAGAAATCAGGTGAGAGCAAAAGTTGTAGCCTTGGGTGTAGTTGTTCCTACAGTGTAACTTGCTGAAAGGACATATGGGCCCCACCATGAGTTACAAGGCTCTTAAGTGAGTCACTACAGATTGAACTTACGTCCAAAGACATCTAACATTACTAGACACCTCTTATTTTAAAATCCCACCCATTCTATTCATTGAGGATATTTGTGAGAAGTTCAGTGCAAGAGCATAGATGGTTTTTCTCCCAAGATACTCACCATACATATTTCCTTGAGTAGAAACACGGATTTTTGAAAGGCTACTTGTAGCTTGATGAAAGTGGTGACTCCCCCATCATAGGTACCACCTATTTTTTATGCTCACACAAGACTTATTATATCACATCCTTACCTGCTATGGTGGGATACATAAGGTATGTAGTACCAAAGTCGAAGAAATATCAACTTGTGGGCTGAAAATATCACAACTGGCCATTACCTTAGGGATTAAAAGTGTTTGAGTTGTCTTCGTCTTGTTTCATACCAGTGAAAATTTGGGCCGACTTTAGGCTCATGAACATACATACATTTATGAGGGTCAAAAATTTCATGATTGGGTTGATTTAGATCCACACCTTTGGTGCCATTATTGAAAAGGGCAAGAATATGTGCTTGTGTGCTTGACGTATTTTCTTGTCAAAGGATTCAAACAATTGAAACAAGTTACACCCCAAAAACAATCTCAACAAAACAACTTCACACATTCTTGCAAAAAGCTACCCATGCTTCATGTTTGGAAATCTCTCAAATACGTCAAAAAGTGAATTTGTAGAAAAATAAAAAAGAAGCAAAGTGAAAAGAAAACCCAAAAAAGGATACGTTTCTTATACAAAAACCATAAGTAGTTATTGAAACATTGCACTTTCATCCATCGATATCATGATTTTAGTCATGGTTTTACCGACGACTTTGAATTAGAACCACTTTCATCACAAGCTTTCTTTCAAAGAAGGGCTCTATCATATCATCACAATCACGGTCAACACATTCCTCCATCATACATTCCACAACCCGCAATCACTTACTAGAGATTCCTAAGTTCACATAATCCTCCTACATTTTCTTCCATATTTCTCACTTCAAAATCATTTCCAAAAAATAAAATAAAAAAAATTCATAGCCCCTTAGTAGAAAATTACAAAGTTTACACCCATTCCAAAACACATCACAAATTCACTCAACTCTCAACACAAAGAGGTCTTGTCCTTAGTCCTTTCAAATATTGCTTATCATACCAACCAAATTACTTTCTAGTGTGTCTCTACATCTAGGATCAATCATCCTAAGAGGCATTACTAAACATCTAGATAGGTTAAAACTAGTCCATGAGTGCATCCTCTCATTACTAGGTAGCTTATGTTTGTAACAACACAAACCTTGCTACACCTCGTCTCACAATTATTAAGACATCAAATGAACAATTCTAAAGAGGACTTTGTTGATACCCAACTTTTAGTGTAGGAGATCAAACATCCACAAAAACTTCAACTCATCATCATTATCCTAAAATCTTGGAGATATAAGAAGGGATCACACATCCACTTTTTCATTCATCCCATTTTCAACCACACACTTTTTCACCCACAAAAGCGTGTTTTATACATGGCTAGGACTAGGTCTCAGAGTCATTGACAAAATCAAAATAAAATATGGGAAGAAGAAGAAGCGACAGTTAACCCCTTTGCCAGAAGAGGAGACCCAAAGACCCCTACACAAGCACAAATAGAAGATGCACTTAGCAACCCCAGATTTAACAGACTTTTTGAAGAAATTCTCAAAGGAAGTGTTGATGCCCATTTTCTGAATCTTGCTCAAGAAGGAGCCAAACTTCCTGCTGACTTTGATGTATCACAACTTAAAGATATACCAGCATAAGCCCAACATAGCCATCGACAAGAACCAAATCATAGTGAAAGGGAGGCAAGGAATACACATAACTATGATCATAACTATCAACGCGACAACATCCTCCCTCCTCTTACAGAAATGGATATGTTAGGACAACAAAAGCAAGATCTCTCCCAACAAGTGCACTCAGGAAGGAAACACAAGAAATATACTCTCGAAGATATATAAACATATCTATTTGATAGAAACATATGCATGCCTCCTTTCCCATGCACCTTTAAAACTCAAAAGTTTGATAAATACAAAGGAAAGGGAGACCCTAGAGATCATGTGCGAGGATTTTTCCCCGCCTGCTTAGAGGTTGCATAGGAGGACACATATTTAATGCATCTCTTTCCCCCAAAGTTTTGGAGGCTCAACCATGCAATGGTTCTCACGCCTACTCAATGGGATCAGGACCTTTGAGGACCTCATACAAAAATTTATCTCATCATGTGCATAACATAGTGTTTATGGTGAAAAGTGGAAACAACAATGTTGAAAGACTAAATCAATTCAACCACAAAACCCTAGCCTAACAAGAACAAAGATCCACCATAACATATGAAGATTACCTAAGACAATGCAAATCAAATAAAATCACAAATATTATACCATCACATGTCCAATAGGGTTTAGATCTTCATTCTTCCTATCTCTATTGATCTTGCTTGATATATTTGCTCTCAGATTTTATGTGTGCACAAGAGCTCAACAAAGAACAGAAATGTGGTTGCAAGTAGGCTTGATCGCATGTGAATGAAAGTGTAGTTGAGAGATTGATTAGGGTTAATAATGAAGGAAGCATCTCCTTATATAGAAGACACTATAAGAAATGGAGGGATAAGTTTGAGAGGTGTAAAAGATAAACGGTCGGCTAGGATTAGAGGGTAGGTAGAAGAAATAAGAAAATAATAAGAGGGTAGGTAGTGTAGGAATTAAGAGATGAATGACATATGTCGTGGGTAGAAAAGGCTAATGAATTAATTAAATAAATAAAGATTCATTTAATTAATAGAGGAAGTGGGATCAATTAAATAAATAAAAGTATTTATTTAATTTAGGTAAAGGGTAATTTAAATAAATAAATGTATTTATTTAAATGAGAAATAAGGCTAGAAGAGGATAAATGAATGAATTAAATAAATAAAGATTTATTTAATTAATAGAAGAATTTGGTTTAAAATAATTAAATAAATAAAAATATTTATTTAATTAGACAAGACAATTTTAGGTGTCTACACATAGAGCGGGATGTCTCCATGGCTGATCTATACAATACAAAACAAAAGAATGGTGAGTTATTCTCAGCATTCTTACAAATATGGAGACACCTTTCTAGTAGACATTCCTTTCCCATTCTTGAAGAGCAATTAGTTGAAATTTTTATTTCAAACTTAAATGAGGAAATGGAATTTGACTTAGACATAAAATGTTCTGACAATTTCAAAGACGTCATAGCTCAAGGACTTAAAATAGAGAAATCCCTTATCAAAAAGGGACTTGTCAAAATATACAATGACAACAAGGAGGGTCCAAGACCAGCCTACAACAGTGACAAACCAAATTTTTGGGCTAAGAATAAAAACATTGTTAACGATGGTTTTGTGGACACACGAATTATCAAAATCGCCCAACCCATAGTCAAAATTATAGGGGTTGCTGATAATCGCAACAACCCCACTACCAATCAAGGTAATCCTCAAACCAATCCAATAAATCAACGTTCAAACACATAGCAAGAGGAACCTAAAAATAGATACCTGACTTACAAATCCAATCGCACCTACACACCCTTGGAGGAATCTCTGGAAAAGATTTTACGCCAACTCATCTCTTCTGATCTTATCACATTACCTAAAACATCACACTATGAACCACAAGTCAAACCTTCCTGGTGGAGAGCTAATGATTATTGTGAATTTAATAAAGGAAGAGGGTACAAAACAAACAACTATCACCAATTAAAGGATACCGTTAAAGACCTCATTGATCAAGGTGACATAGAAGTGGATGGTCAGAATGCAAAAAATTCCAATATTGATAATACTATGTTCAAAAATCCACTCCCATCATATGAGAAAGCAGGTCCCTCCCATCAAGGTAAGAATCAAGATGACACGATAGATTATACATGCGCAACCTATACCTATACTGTCAATAATCTTTATGATGCCAATGAACAAGTTGCTACCATTACCATCCAAGGCAAGGATCCTGCATGGAATGTTGTTACCTACCGTAGCAAGCTTGTCTTACCAGGTGCAGCATCAAAAGTGGCATATGTGCCCAAACGTTATAACCTTATGGACCAATTAGATAAGACACCAACACTTATCTCCATACTAAATCTTTTGTGTATATCCCCCTCATATAAAACCATCTTAGATCAAGCTCTCCAAGAAACGCCAGTTCCACCTGACCTTAATATAGATCAATTTCAAGCCATGGTTGGGGGTCTCAAATCATCACCATGTCTCACTTTTGTGGAAAATGATGATGCATCCTTTCAACAGCCGCATAACGCCACTCTCCACATTGAGGGGTTCATACATAAACACATAATCAAGCAAGTCTTGATTGATAATGGAGTTGGCCTTAACATTTGCACATTATAGTTAATCACTACATTGGGATATGCAGAAGATGCAGTAGATGCCAGAAAGAGGATCACCATCAAGGCCTGTGATGATGCAAAATGCTCCTCTAAAGGGTGTGTCAGTCTACTAGTCAGGGTAGGACCCATGGTGAAGAATGTGGTTTGTCAAGTCCTAGATCTCCCTCTTCTATATAATCTCCTATTAGGTAGACCATGGAGTCACGCTATGCAAGAAGTACCCTCTACTTGCCATCAATGCATCAAGTTCCCATATAACAGAGTAGAGATGACTATCATTGGTGATGCCAACCCATTCACTTTTTGCAACCATATAAGGCATCAACCTAATATCATAGTTCCTAGCAATAGAGAAGCCATTGCCTCATCATCTTACATTCACCCAGCAAACCTCACCAATCCACTGATCCCTACACCCAAAAAAGAAAAGCTGAAAATGAAAGTACAAGATGAAGGCCCAGGAGAGTATAATATTAGTCAGATTTTCTATGTTGGTCAACTACCCCTCTCACCTAGGACTTATGGAAAACCACAACAGTCACTCAAACCACTTGGTGCATCCCATACTACTACACTTGATGGCTTCATCCTAGGCAGATCACAAGAACAAGAAACTCTTGATGGAGATTTGACAGAGTAGATCTACAAAGACCCTATTGACATAGCTAGACAATAGGCTATCATCCCAATAGAAAGGTGTGGTAAAGGTTTTACCCTAATGCAAAAGATGGGCTATGATGGTCATAGTGCATTGGGATTCCACAAGCAAGGTGTACAAGAGCCATTGCAACCATTGTTACAACCTGTGTAGGGGAAAAAGCGAGACTAGGCTAACATGTCCTAATCCTACCTTTTGACACACATTGTGGAATACGAAAGAGCCTAGAGGTATCACACAATTGGCTACTTCTTTTTGTGGAAGAGAGAGCCACGGGCTACCTATTAGGATTTCTATTCCTTTGTTGCAAATGATAGATAGAATGATGCAAGTTCAACTATTAACCCTAAAGTGTAAGTATGAACTAGTAACAAGATTGCAGAATTGAGATTAAACAATGGAAAGCTGTAAACACAAGGACAAGATAAGAATGCAGATGTGTACCCAGAGTTAAAATCTGAGTGAAAATGTTTGGGACGGGGGTGCGGGCGCCACTGTCCTGATTCTGCTCTTGAAACTGCTCTTGAAACTGCTATTTTGCAACCTGAAAAGCTGTCAGAAATGCTGAAACTTGTTGTCTGACAGAAGGACCAAGGCACCCAGCGCCCCTGTCCCAGGGACCAGGGTGCCCAGTGCCCCTGTCTTGGCAGGACCAGGGCACCCCACGCCCCTATCCTAGCTTTTTGGGCTGGAATTTGGTGTGAAGTTCAGTCTCCGTCTGCTTCCGTCGGATCTGCAACTTGCGGCGTCGTCTGAATCCTGAAACCTGCACTTATATCTGAAAAGGTATGGTGGGCGGCTATATAGGGTTTTGCCTTAGTCAAACCCCCGCTTTGGTGATTTCCACCTCCATGAATAGCCAAGTTGTACTGTAAAAATAGTGTGTGTGCAGACCTTGTGTGTGTGCAAGATCCTAAAATGCAAGTAAGCAAACTAGAGCAACCTAGAAAGTAAACCCTAATTGCTTGTAAATGATAATGTAAATGCTCCAAATTAAGATGCAAAGTGATCTAAAGCATGAATACAAATGATATAATGAGGCTTATGCAAAGACATGAAAACAACATGAAATCATACCCAACCCCAAGGGAGGGGTACAAGCCAATCTTCAGTCGGTGATCCCCTATTGCTCTTCAATGCCTTCAAAGCCCTAAATGGATGAATGAAATTGATGAATGCTTGATGGATGGATGTTTGAATGTTGTTGAAGTCTTCAAAGATCTGCCCTTTCACTGCATAGAAGGTCCTTGAAAACAAAAATCTTCCCCTTTCAAATGAAGAAAGAGAGCTCTTATATATGAAACCCTAGGTCTTAATTTCAACTTTTGGCTGACCTAGAGATTGAATCTCCCGCCAATTTCTTGGGGTTAAGTTTTATTTTATGATTGGATCGTGCTCCTAAAATTTCGGGAAAAATGTCCGGGACCATGTGCACGCCGGGCGCCATGGTCCCGACAACTTTTCACCAAATTTTCAGGGTCGTCGGATATGATGATTTTAGAGCGAATCCTGAAGTTACAGGTGATTTCGAGATGTTTTGACCCCCGAAATCAAGCCCCCAAGTTCAAAATAGGACCTAATTTAGGGTTTTAGATTAAATGATGTATTAGAGGAATAAAATGAAAGGGGCACACTTTAATGAAAAGGGCCCAACTTTATGATATGGGAGATGATAAAATAGAACCTTAGACCTAATTAATTTGATTAATTAAGTGCTAAAGGGGAAATGCAATGCAAAATGCAAGATGCGCCAAGGCGGGTGCTAAACTAGGTGTGAAATTGTACCACCCTAGCAAGTGCGTACAATTTACGATGCTACATTTAGCCCCCACTTTAGCGGTCATATGAACACTACGTGCATATGCAAGCTAAAGTACAAAAAAGTAAACATTATTTGAAAAAGGATATATCCATAAGTTGTCAGACGAAGCCCCCAGCGGCATCTGCAATACTCAGTTAGGAACCACAACCTACAAAACCACATGTTAGATCACAAAATCACCTAATGCTTACTAAGGAAGGTGATGAAAATTTGAGGGTAGCTATATGCCCCCCCCCGGTTTCGGCTTGCTAATTTTAGTGAGTTGAAACAAGGTATCATGTTTACCACTTTGAATTGTTATAGAATATTGATGACAAATGCTCACAAGAAGATTTGATATGAGATCAAAAATTAATGGAGAATCATTTGGTAAGAAAGAGGACTAAATCTCAATTCCAACACAACAAAGAGTGTGAGGATTTGAGAGTTCTCTAACACAAGATGAAGGATGTAAATGGAAACAAAATGCAAAGAGAAGAAAAGAAAGGAAAAAAGAATGAATACACACATTGGTGATCCATGAGAAGAATAGTGAGAGAGAAAACATGGACTTCTCGCCCCTAGATCTTGTCTAGGTGATCCATGGAAAAAGGGACATGGAAAACTAGCCCCTAGAGTCTGTCTAGGTGATCCATGTAAGGGAGGAGAGTGAGAAAGTCTAGCCTTATGCCGCTAGTTCCACTCAACCTCGTGCATGTGTGTGTAAGGGAGGTTAGAAGCACCTCATAGGAGTCTATGCCCGAGTATGCTACAACCTGTATATGTATAGTACAAAAGCGTGACATCTCGCTCTAAGAGTCTGTGCTCTGGTTCCGAGAATAATCACCTTGCATAAAAGAAAAATGGAGACATCTCGCTCTAAGAGTCTGTGCTCTGGTTCCGAGAATGACCCATTGCTCAAAAAGTGTAATGTTTATGTCATAAGAAAAGTAGAACAAGGATACCTACCTTCATCACAAAAGAAGATACCCCAAAAATGCAACAATGTCATAGATCCAAGCAAGAGAGTTTTTTACTCTTTAAGCAAGGATAAGATAGTTGAAAAGGGACATCTTGTAGCATGTGTAAAGGAGATCCTTAGAGGAGAAGAAATCTTTGTACAAAAGACACCTATCCCCGAGAGGACAAATATAACATCTTCTAGAATAAGACAAAGAAGAGAATAAGAATGCAATACTTCCTTCTTTTGCGAGGTGAAAGTGATTCTTAATGAAGGATGACGCTCTTTTTAACCCAATTGGGAGAGTGAATTCATTATGGATGTATTTTACCAAGTGCAAAAGAGGTTGTAATCAAGGACTTACACCTCTTGTAAGAGAGAATCCTTGAACAAACAACAACAAATGCATACAAGGAATAACATCAAGTAATAAAGTTCACACCATCCATGAAATAGGAAAAAAAGTGGATCCTTAGATAAAAATAAGGAAAGATCATTGCCTCCCAAGGATAAGGATAATGAGAAGGACTTACACAATCTTCTAGGGAGAGATTTAGACATAAGAAAAATGTACTACATACTCACATGAGTTCATGCAAGCAAGACATTAGTGTATGTAAAATGCACCTCACAAGAAGTGGGTAGGATAAGAAAGAGAATACACATCTTCTCCCATATCTAGGAAAAGAGAATTCTAAAGCAAAGATGATCAATATTTCCACACTATTACCCCATAGGAACAAGAGATAACATAGAAAAATTAGGCTATTATGTTGCTTCAAAAATATGATTGCACTTGAAATTGTATCATCATGAATGACAATGAGCCCCCAGTAAATGAGCTACCAATGTTACATAATGATGAGCAACATAATAGCCATTAATGTTATTTAAAGACATGATAGATTGAATGAGGTATTTGAATATGACATGCTAAATGCTCAACTATAAGTGAGATCAAAAACATGTATAAAATGATAAAAATTGAAGAAGAAAAGTCACAAGACATCTTAGAAAAGGGATGAGTGTAATTTATTAGAGCCTTATCCCTAGAGGAAAGGACTTTATTATGAATAGGAGATAAAGATTCATAAGTGGATTTAGAAATTTGAGGGGAGTCATAAAGAGATTTGTTCATCGCCAAGATTTCCTTATGAGGGGAATGAGAGTTGATAGAAGTAGAAGATGATTTAGTTGAAGTGAGATCATCATCACTACTAAATATAGCATTCACATTGAGAGATGGTCTTTTAGATGCTTTGGTGGGCTTAGAAAGATTATATCCAAGTCCAAATGAATATTCATGCATGCTATGTTCTAAAGGAACTTTAATTCCTTGTTCATTTGCGCCACAACCATTTCCACTATAGCCACTCTTAGCCAAAATATGAAAACCACGACCATAACGATTAGCCATTTCAGAAAGAAAAGGTGGTTTTTCATAAGACAAAGAATCAAATTCTTCAGAATTAGAGGTGTGAGGAGAAGAAGTTTGAGAAGCGGCCACAAAATTATTGCTCATAGGTTCAGGTAAGACTGATTGATTTCTAGTTTCTTCCTTCTTTTTAACTTTAAGCTCTCTAGGGGGAACCCTATACTCACCTACAAATGTGGGATTGAAATCAAGAGATCCCCAATCGTCTTCTGTGAGAACTTTCTCAAGATCAAAAGCCTTTTCATGTGTAGATTCAAGTTGAGAAGAATCTTCTTCAGGAACTTTAGACTCGTCCAAAGAATTTTGATTATCAGAGGATGATGATTTGTCCATAGGTATCTTGTTTAAAGAGTCATCACTAGAAGAGGGAGGTTTAGAAGAACTCCCTTTGGAAGTAGATGTTTGCAAACAAGCTTGAAAATTAGTATCACCTATCAAGGTATATATCTTATTATTATAAATAAATTTAACTTGTCTATGCAATGTAGAGGGGATAGCTTGCATACTGTGAATCCAAGGTCTCCCTAATAACAAGTTGTATGTTAGATTTCCCGACATAACATGGATAGGAGTAGGCAAAGTAACAGGTCCCACTGTGATGGGTAAGGTGATAATACCTAATGAAGACTTAGCCACATTATCAAAGCCTCGAATGGGATGAGAGTCAGGCTCAATAAGGGATGTATCCACATTCATCTTATGCAATAGATTAATGCTACACACATTAAGGCCAGAACCATTATCTACCAGTGTTCGTCTTATAGCAGTGTCATTTATGATAACTACAATCATCAAGGGATCATATTGATGTTGAATTTCACTAGTAGGCAACTCATCTTGTGTGAACACAATTTGAGCTTTAGGATTCATCACAGAGTTAACCAAAGATACTATATTACTAGATGTATTAGGTGGAGGAACATTCAAATCTTTCAAGGCATCTTGTAACATTCCATGATGAGCGGAAGAAGTTTGGATCAAATCCCAAAGGGATATCTTAGCAAGGGTAGCTTTAAGTTGTCTTATGAGATCATATTCCTTACTGAGAACTTGTGAAATACGTGGAGCTTGCGGAAGAATTGGTTGAGGATTAGGAAGAGACACTGGAGTAACAGGAGGAAGATTAGGCTACCTATTATTTCTAGTATTATAAGTATGGGCAACCGCATGATAACTCTCTCTAGTCAGTTGCTTAGCATACTCATAAGGGCTCTTAGAATAACCTCCTTGCACAGTAATAATAGGTTTCTTAGGAGTGCAAAAAGAATCATTAGCATAACCACCTTGAACCACTAAGATAGGCTTATTTAAAGGTTGAGAATTTTGAGAAGGACAGGCAACTTGGATAGTAAAGAGAGGTTTGTTAGGTGTTTCATTCACACATATCAAATTAATTGAGGATGGTTTAGAGGAATGAACAAAAGTGTTGGAAGAATTATTGATAGTCTTCTCTTGCACTAAAATCTTATCATGGATTAAATCAATTCTAGGAGAGAGACAAGGGGTAGGCATTGATGTTCCAGTAGGAAGAGTAATACTAGGAAAGGTCATATCATCCTCTATCATCAAAGGATCTACATGGGGAATAAACTCTCTAGGAGAAGAATCAACATTACTCTCTAAAGTCTCACTTTTGAGAGGGAGATCTTTGAAAGAGATGTTAACCATCTTGCTTTGAACTAGGGTTTCCTTATGAGTAGAACCAAGTTGAGGAGAGGGAGATGCTTTATTTTTAGAGGGAGAATAATTGAGATTCAAGGAAGGCGAGAAACTATAGAGGGAGTTTTTAATCTTGATTTCATCCCCTTTGGCTAGGGTTCTCTCACAGGGTAGAGAATAATCTACACCTTCTTCTAATGGTTCATCCCAAATAGTGAAGTTGTTGAAAGGAATGTTTGAAGCATTGTCAATTTCGGGAGAGGAGATAACATTGTTTATTAATTCCTCATCCTGAGGAGGGAGAGCATCAATAGATGTGTTAAACTCATCCTCTTTCCTCAAAATATGTTCAATATGATCTTTAGAGGAGAGAGAATTAAGGAAATTGCTTATTATTTCATCTTCTTTCTCTAAGGGATGCTTATGGGTAAGACAAACTTTAGGAGAAGGGTAAGCATTTATCATTAATTCATCATCTCTAGTGGGAATTTTGTTGGAAAAGGAAATGCCATCACTAGGAAATGTAGGGATAATGTCATCTTCTTGCAAAAAAGGATCCTCATGAAGGGAGCATTTTTTAGGAGCCACAAAGTCATCAAGGGCATCATCCAACAAAGCATGATCATATCTATTAAAAGGTTTATCTTTTGATTTAGAAGGAGATATCTCTTCATAGAGGGGATCATTGAAAACAACCATGTCACTATATTTAGTGGAAGAGTTGATAGGAATGTACCCTTGAGAGGAATCATTCGACTTATCTTTCTCATCACAACGAAATGGCATAGTAACAATGTTTATGAGTTTTTGGTAAAATGAAGGTTTGGTATCTTTAGGTTTCAAAAACTCATATAACTCATAATCATCACAAATATGAACATCTTGCAAATAAAAATCTGACATTTTGAAATAAAAATTGCATAAAACCTAAACACACAATGCAAAGAAACAAAGAAACACACTCTTTTCTTTTCCCTTTTTTTTTTCTTCTTCTTTTTTTTTTTATGAAAATGAAACTTAAATGAAACATGCTAAATCTAGATTTAGATCTAACAAATGTAATGCAAGAGAAAGCAATAATAAGATTCACGTCGGGTTCACCAAAATGTGTTGGGGAAAAAGCGAGACTATGCTAACATGTCCTAATCCTACCTTTTGACACACATTGTGGAATACGAAAGAGCCTAGAGGTATCACACAATTGGCTACTTCTTTCTGTGGAAGAGAGAGCCACGGGCTACCTATTAGGATTTCTATTCCTTTGTTGCAAATGATAGATAGAATGATGCAAGTTCAACTATTAACCCTAAAGTGTAAGTATGAACTAGTAACAAGATTGCAGAATTGAGATTAAACAATGGAAAGCTGTAAACGCAAGGACAAGATAAGAATGCAGATGTGTACCCAGAGTTAAAATCTGAGTGAAAATGTTCGGGACGGGGGCGCGGGCGCCAATGTCCTGATTCTGCTCTTGAAACTGCTCCTGAAACTGCTGTTTTGCAACCTGAAAAGCTGTCAGAAATGCTGAAACTTGTTGTCTGACAGAAGGACCAGGGCGCCCAGTGCCCCTGTCCTGGTAGGACCAGGGCGCCCCACGCCCCTATCCTAGCTTTCTAGGCTGGAATTTGGTGTGAAGTTCAGTCTCCATCTGCTTCCGTCGGATCTGCAACTTGCAGCGTCGTCTGAATCCTGAAACCTGCACTTATATCTGAAAAGGTATGGTGGGCGGCTATATAAGGTTTTGCCTTAGTCAAACCCCCGCTTTGGTGATTTCCACCTCCACGAATAGCCAAGTTGTATTGTAAAAATAGTGTGTGTGCAGACCTTGTGTGTGTGCAAGATCCTAAAATGCAAGTAAGCAAACTAGAGCAACCTAGAAAGTAAACCCTAATTGCTTGTAAATGATAATGTAAATGCTCCAAATCAAGATGCAAAGTGATCTAAAGCATGAATACAAATGATATAATGAGGCTTATGCAAAGACATGAAAACAACATGAAATCATACCCAACCCCAAGGGAGGGGTACAAGCCAATCTTCAGTCGGTGATCCCCTATTGCTCTTCAATGCCTTCAAAGCCCTAAATGGATGAATGAAATTGATGAATGCTTGATGGATGGATGTTTGAATGTTGTTGAAGTCTTCAAAGATCTGCCCTTTCACTGCATAGAAGGTCCTTGAAAACAAAAATCTTCCCCTTTCAAATGAAGAAAGAGAGCTCTTATATATGAAACCCTAGGTCTTAATTTCAACTTTTGGCCGACCTAGAGATTGAATCTCCCGCCAATTTCTTGGGGTTAAGCTTTATTTTATGATTGGATCGTGCTCCTAAAATTTCGGGAAAAATGTCCGGGACCATGTGCACGCCGGGCGCCATGGTCCCGACAACTTCTCACCAAATTTTCAGGGCCGTCGGATATGATGATTTTAGAGCGAATCCCGAAGTTACAGGTGATTTCGAGATGTTTTGACCCCCGAAATCAAGCCCCCAACTTCAAAATAGGACCTAATTTAGGGTTTTAGATTAAATGATGTATTAGAGGAATAAAATGAAAGGGGCACACTTTAATGAAAAGGGCCCAACTTTATGATATGGGAGATGATAAAATAGAACCTTAGACCTAATTAATTTGATTAATTAAGTGCTAAAGGGGAAATGCAATGCAAAATGCAAGATGCGCCAAGGCAGGTGCTAAACTAGGTGTGAAATTGTACCACCCTAGCAAGTGCGTACAATTTACGATGCTACACAACCACAGGCTACAACTGGACTCAAATTTAACCCTGGTTTAGGCAGCTCTTCTAAGCTTAGGATTCCAAGCAAACATAAGAGGACCACTCCAAGGATCACCCCTTCTAGAAGCAAGACAATATCTATTGCCCATCAACCTCCCAAGTCTAAATTTTCAAGTTACAAAGATACTCCTCAATTTGCTGCAAGTAAGAAAATGAGTTATATCACCTGCCAAACTCTCAATCCTAGGGTAGGACTCTTGTCTACTTCAGACACCCAAGCAACATCAACAACCCTGTCTGATAAAACCCCTCCAACAACTATTGACAAACATAGTGACAGAGTTCTACAGAGTGATTCTGAGACGGATTCACATGAATACGAGTGGGATTCTTCATTTTCACAATCATCTGATGGGGACACTTTTGAGGTTAAGAAAGTTGAAGGAGATGCATTTATTAAGGCCTTTTGGGACCCAATTAATGAGGACACTTCAAATAGGTCACCTCTCGAGCCTAGTTACAAAGAGGATAGTACTGATGATGACCTTGGTTCCTTCGTACTTACCATAACCGATGTATCCTATGAAGTTAACTTGATCGATGAAAAAATGCCAATTATTTACCCTGAACTCATTGAGTGGAACCAGCAAGACCCTCCCCACCTTGACACCTTCCAAAATGATGATGTGATCATAGACTTTTTGGAATTATGGGATGACATACCAAGCAGGGATCACAAAGTTGGGTATGCTATCGAACTTAACAACGCAACTTACTTTGGAGAGAATTCCAACCTTTCAGCCGCAAAAATATTACAATCAAAACAAGATCCTCAAGTGAAAACCACACTATGGTACTTGTGCAAACAAAAAGAGTAAAAACAAAGGATGTATCCAATGGTGAAAACCTCTATGAGGCACCTGAGGTTGGAAGGTGTGACATTCTCCTTTTTAGCACTAGTCATGAGAGATCATCTATTCTCATAGAAGAAACAAAGGAGGTCAATATGGGGACACCTGAAAATTCACACATACTACATCTAGCAGAATCACTGACTCGAGTAGAAGATAGTGATTTCATAGAGTTTTTTCACAAGAAACAAATCAATTTTGCGTGGTCCTATGCAAACATGCCAGGACTCAATCCAAAACTAGTGATGCATCACTTAGCAGTAGTAGAAGGAGCCAAACCAGTAAAACAAAAGCTTAGAAAGATGCACCCTCAAATTGCACTATTAGTAAAAGTTGAACTCAAAAAGCTATTAGATGTGGGTTTCATAAGACCCATTGACTATGCAGAATGGATCTCCAACCTGGTACTAGTGGCAAAACTGACTAGAGGCATTTGTATCTATACAAGATTTAGAGATCTAAACAAAGCATGTCCTAAGGATGACTTCCCTCTTCCAAACATTGATATGATTGTGGACCTCACAGCAAGACATGCAATGCTCTCACTCATGAATTGATTTTCAGGATACAACTAGATAAAGATTGCTCCATAGGATCAACACAAAACAACTTTTACATGCCCATGTGGTACATACGGTTGGAATGTAATGCCATTTGGTCTCAAGAATGTTGGCACCACATATCAAAGGGAAATGACTACTATCTTCCATGATATGATGCATACACTGATGGAAGACTATGTGGATGATTTACTAGCTAAATCATTAACCAGAGAGGGTCACCTATTGTACTTGACAAAATCTTCAATAGACTAGAGCAATATAATGTATGCTTAAATCCAAAGAAGTGTGTCTTTGGGGTAACCTCTGGGAAGCTCTTGGGATATATTGTTTCAAACAAAGGAATTGAGGTTGATCCCACAAAGGTCAAAGCAATTATGGAAATTCCACCTCCTAGGAACATCAGTCAACTAAAAACATTACAAGGAAGGCTATAATCAATTCGCCGATTCATTGCACAATTAGCTAACAAATGTCATCCCTTCACACATTTGCTTCACAAGAATGTTCATTTTAAATGGGAACAAAATTGCTAGCAAGCATTCCAGCAGTTAAAGGACTACCTAATGATGCCACCATCTCTAGACAGACCCTTATTGTTATACATATCAGCTACAGCTATGGTCTTAGGCATCTTACTCGCACAACATAATGCAGAAGGCAAAGAATATGTGGTATACTACATTTCCAGAACATTGGTAGGGTATGAACTTAATTATACCCCTATTGAATGAGCTTGTCTAGTAGTAATTTTGGCAGCCACCAAATTGAGGCACTACATGTTGAGACACAAGATACAACTCATTTCCAAGATAGATCCACTCAAGTATCTACTCAATAAAGCAGCACTCATCGGCCATTTGGAATAGTCGGTTATGCTCCTCAGTGAATTTGATAGAATATGTGGAACGCAAATCCATCAAAGGACAAGTCATTGCAGATCAACTAGCTGAAGCCCCACTCATAGGCGACCATCCTCTCATTTCCAATTTTCCAAATGAGGATATTTTCCCAGTTATGCCAACACAACAATGAAAGTTATATTTTGATGGCTCATACACCAGACATGGTTCAAGAGCTTGAATTCTCTTCTTCACACCCCAAGGTGATAGCATTCCAAAATCATATTGGCTTACATTCTCGTGCACCAACAACATAGCAAAATATGAAGCCTTGATCATGGGACTACGCATGGTCGTGCAATGGAACTTAAAAGAGCTACAGGTCTATGGCGATTCACAATTGGTAATCCGACAAGTCAATGATGAATACCAAACTAAGGATGATAAACTCATGCCTTACAAGAAAATGGTTAATAGCTTCAAATAACTATTCATAGCTATCACTTTTGAGCAGATTCCTCGAGACTAGAACAAAGCTACAAATGCAATGGCTACAATAGCCTCTCTCCTTGATCCTCCACAGAACTCCACATGCTACGAGTTCTTAGTTGAACAACTTTGGATCCCCGCTTATGATATCCCAGAATCTAAGATGGTTTGTCAACTCATCGGTCTTGATTTCCCATGGTATGGTGAATTTTATGCCTATTCACATGATCAAATCCTTCCTCATAACTAGTTCAACAATCAACGAAAAACCTTCATACGCCAATCCTCAGGATACACCATCATTGTTGAAACCCTATATCGATGAGGTCTTGATGGTACTCTCCTCCGATGTCTAGAGCAAGGTGAGGTGACCATAGTGTTAGAAGAAGTACATGAAGGTATCTACGGAGCTCATTCAAGTGGCCCTTCATTAGCTAAAAAGATCATGCAGGCAGGATACTATTGGCACTCCATGGAAAAATACTCCTACTACGTTGTCAAAAAGTGCAAGGAGTGCCAAGTTCATGGAGATCTGATACATGCCCCAGCACAAGAATTACAACCTATCATAACACTATGGCCCTTTTATCAATGGGGACTTGACCTTGTGGGTAAAATCCATCCATCTTCATCCAACAGTCACAAATTTATCATAACTACCACGGAGAACTTAACCAAGTGGATCAAAGTCATTCCACTCACCTAAGTCACTGGCAAGCAGATCGCCTCATTCATCCTCAATTACATCATTTTTTGGTATGGTGTACCTATGTCCATCATCACAGATAACAAGCTCCCTTTCAAAAATCAAGATGTCCGTGAAATCTATGAGAAGTTTCATATCCAACACCATTTTTCCACCTCATATTACCCACAAGGCAATGGTCAAGCAAAAGCATCAAATAAGAATATATTGAGGATCTTCAAAAAGACAGTCAATGATGTTGGTCGTGATTGGTACATTCGTTTGAATTCGGCACCATGGGCATATCGAACTAGCATTCAAACCCCTATAGGTGCAACCTCCTACTCACTGGTTTATGGAGTAGAAGACATCTTGTCTATTGAGGTTGAATTACCATCTCTACATGTCTCCTTGCACAATCTAATAAATGATGAAGAATACTGAGTCTCACATCTTCAGGACTTGGAACTACTTGATTAAAAGTGACAAGCTGCCTACAATCACCTAAAATCCTATTAGCAATGCATGAGAAGAAGCTAAAATCATAGGGTCAAACCTCACACATTTTAACTAGGAGATGTTGTTCTCAGAGAGAATCCTCACAATCAACCGGACAAAGAGCATCGGGGCAAATTTGAATCAAATTGGCTAGGTCCATATGTCATCACTGCCATCTTTGGGTCTAAGGCATATCAATTAGCAACTTCAGAGGGAGAACCACTAGAAGATCTGGTCAACAACATGCATCTCAAAAAATTTCATACATAAGTTGTGTAGAGCATAAGGCTCGTCAAATATCAGAAAATACAAAATTAAAAAATTGAAATTAAAAAAAAATCAGAAAAAGTCGTAAACAAAATACAAAAAAATAAAACAATCAAGAAAATAGTAAAGAAAAATCATTCATCCAAATGGTGAAACTTGGATAAGTACGATGGTGAAAACCTAGCAAATAGGTGCCATTCGTAAAGGCTATAGCTCCATTATCTCTCAGACTTGTTGTGATCATATCCATTGCATCCACTTATACATCATTTATACCATGGCTTGTTATTAATATGCAATCAGGGTTTTTACTTCATGTGCCCCTTGTCTCACTTTCATACTGACACTTAATTGGGGGAAATGTTCTTAACCTACTAATGGGAGTGTATTCTCCATGCTTGTGATTCTTTGAGTTGTTCATTAAAAAACGTCCTGAAATAATACCAAAAACATTCATAAAATCTCAGAAAATACCAAAAACATTTGAAAATGTCCTGAAGAAAACATAAAAAAACATTCACAACATTCACAAATCCAAATACATGACAAAAACATAAAAATCAATCAAAAACATTACAAAATATATTGTTCCTTGTACATACACATTGTAACAGACACAAAAACAACATTTAGAAACTCCTTAAAAAATGACCACCTATCAAATCAACCAACAAAATCACACATCTGCGCACAACCATCTTCACAAGGACGCATCCTTCCTTACAAACAAGACATGGTCCCATTTTTTTTCTTTGACAAGAAAATTATGTTTGGTTGATAAGCACTTGGTCGAATTTTTTGTATTTATATCAGGTTCCTACGCTACTCCAAGATATCCACAAGTGATTAGAGTAGTCGAGATGGTTTCTGATATCTTTTTCTTTGTTTGTTGTCTATGGATTGTTCCAATGAAGTTATGGGGCATATACTAATGGTGTCTATGATGGAAGTTCACTAAGCTATGCGATCCTATGCAAAAATATAGTCCTGGATCACTATGGCTTACTGACTATAGCGTATACCTCTACCATTTGTATATGAACTCGACTGGAGGGGAACTTTCCTTGTCTGTGATGCTTGCTTATAGGTGAAACACTCAACCTTGGTTTTGGATACCTCGTCCAAGATCGGTACTACTATGCTCAATGAGGAAATAAATCATTTTTAATAAGCCATGGATTGTCATTTCATCTCATCTATTTATATTGCATTTTATTACATATCGCCCATTCATTTGTTCATTAATTGTTCATATCTGTTGTCCACATGCAATTAATTCAGGTTTCTATGAGAAAGCTAAGCATATAAGCCTTGTCTTGGGTACAATCATGACGAAGTTCTCTGATACATCATCTCACATCTATATTCCATATCTGCATTTTCTAACCAACTTGACATTTATATATCATGTAGGAATGGCATTGTCATTTAGTTGTATTTTATTCATTAAGTGCATTCATTCCTTCATTTAGTTGCATTTTATTCATTAAGTGCATTCATTCCTTCATTTAGTTGCATTTCATTCATTAAGTGCATTCATTCCTTCATTTAGTTGCATTTCATTCATTAAGTGCATTCATTCCTTCATTTAGTTGCATTTTATTCATTAAGAGCATTCATTCCTTCATTTAGTTGCATTTCATTCATTAAGTGCATTCATTCCTTCATTTAGTTGCATTTTACATCATTAAGTGCATTCATTCCTTCACCTAATTGCATTTTATTCATTAAGTGCATTTTGTTGGCATATGTGCAAAGCTTGATGACATGATGATATTGTATGTTGTCATTGATGTCAATATGCTGAAGTATTAACCGGTATATGTGAAAAAGTGAAGCATTATGTTGGAATGAGAACCGGTATATGGGAAGTTTTGTATCGGGGTTTCATTTGGCATGACTACCGGTTGGTAGTCTCAACTTTAGGGTTTCTGGTTGATGCATTCCAAGCCTGTGTGATTCAACCGATGACATCTTGTGATGAGTTAGCATTGTAATGAAGATCAGATAGTGTTACCACGTCATCTTTGTGCACATGAAGGATTTCCTTGAGGATCTTGCATGGAGATTGAACCTATCTACCTCAGGAATGTGTGAAGTCTCTGTAAATGGTGGAGAGCACGTGATGGGTTATCAACTTCCTGAAGCAACAAAGAATGAATGTTGGAGAATGTCTTGAGATCTGTTCAAGACTATTGTGTTCAATGCAGTATGATTAATGGTCAGGATTGAACCGACTGAATTGTTAAACCTAAATGTTTAAGGTTTAGGTTTTATGCTACCCACCTATCTGTTTCCTATAAGGTCGATGATGTTTTTCATTTTGAAGTTGTTGGCAAATGTTATGTGTGTATCCAAGTGAAAAGATACTTGATTCTTGCCAGACCGAAGAAATGTGTTGATACCTACAGAGTGTGATTGCAGAAGCAAAGGAGCTAAAGTGGATTTGCCTTGGCATTGTATGTTGTTATTAGATCAATGTATTATCTATTGACTTCTAACCATTTCAGTAGTTGGAAAATCCCTTAACTGGGTAGCTTTAATAGGATTTGTGTAAATCCTTTAACAGGGTGACTCAATTCAATGAGTTCTTCAAATCCTCTTGCAAGGTAACCTTTAACAAGGTTGTAAACCTTTAACCAGGTATTTAGCCATCCCTTAACCAGGTGATCCCTAGTAGGATTGGTTCCTAGCAGAACCTATTGTAAAAGTCTTTAACCGGACTAGGCTCCTAATAGAGCGGACTTCAAAAGAGTTCAAAGAATAGCTTGTGGGTATTCATCCCCACCGTGGTTTTTCCCAGTTGGGTTTCCACATGAAAAATTAGTGTATCATGTGTGATGCTTTTCATATGATTCTTTAATATTTTCTATCAAGTGGTAAAGCATGTTGAACCGACATTCATTATATTTTTGATGATATATTACTTGTTTATGCATACGGGTGAAGTGGAAATGAGATATTAGATTGTGTGGAGATCTAAGTGTTTACTGGTTTATGTCTTTCATACTCTCACTGTGTTTTTTACCGGTAGTGCCCTGATTCAGACCGGTGTTACTGTTTACCAGCTAAGTGCAGTCTTTGCAGTCAAACTACTTCAAGGAAAGTTTTTTTGCCTGTACTGATTCACCCCCCCCCCCTCTTAGTATCGGTTTGGTACTAACTGTTCATCATTCTTCATCAATTGGTATCAAATCCTCTTCTAGGTCCTCTGTGTTATAAGCTTAACCGCTTGAGGAAAAGATCCTACTCTAATGATGAAGAGGGAAGGTCCAAAGTTCAACAGAGATAACTTTAAGATATGGAAGGACATAATGAAGATCTACATTAGAAGCATGGGTGCTCAACACTGGAGCTATGTTGAGAATACTTATGTTATTCCTACTGGTACTCTCATTGATGATCAAAAAAGAGAGATTCGGGAGAATGGGCAAGTCATGGAAGCCCTAATCAGCAGTCTATTTGACATTGAGTTTATTGATGTTCAGGATAAAGATAATCCCAAAGATGTATGGGATGCTCTGGAGAATATCTATGATGGTGATGAGCATGTAAAACAAGCTAAGGAAGAGAGCCTTAGGGGAAAGTTTGAAGACATGTGGATGGTTGAAGGAGAGACCATTCAACAATATGGAATAAGAATCAAAACTGTTGTTGGAGACATCAAGAGTGCAGGAGGTAAAATAGATGATTCCATTGTTGTTAGCAAAGTCTTGAGATCCTTGTTACCATTCTATGCAATAAGGGTTGCTTCTATTCAGGTGTTGAGGTCTATAGACAAGACAAAGGTATCCCTAGACTCCATCATTGTTAATTTGATTGCATATGAACTAAATAATTGTGATGGCAGTATTCAAAAGACTGAATCAGCCTTAGAGCATCTGCTGCACCATCTAGAAAGGGAAAAGAAGCTAGTACCAGTTGTGAACCAAGACAAAGAAGAGAAATGGATGATGAGGAGATCCTAATGGAATTTGAAGTTCTTCTTGCCAAGAGACTTCCTAAGGGAACTGGTAAATATAGAGGTAAGCTCCCTTTGAAATGCTTTTCTTGCAATAGGATAGGACACATTGTTGTAAATTGTCCTAATGGTGATAATAAGGACAAACCGAAGAAGTTCAAGAAGTTCAAAGGAGGAAATAGGAGAAATTGTTTTGTAGCAGTTGATGAAGGTGTCACTCATGAGGAATCAGAAGATGAAGAAAGTGAAGACATTGTGTTTGTAGTAGTTAAGGAAGATGTGTCAGACAAGAAGGCTCTTATCTCCCGCTTTGATAATTCCAATGAGTAGATTATTGACAGTGGTTGTTCTCACCACATGACTGGTGACTAGAGTAAGTTTCTATCTCTGGAAGAGTATGATGGTGGTGTGGTTTGATTTGGTAATGATACACCATGTATGGTAAAAGGCAGAGGGTCCATCTCTCTAAATGGAAAAAGCAGTGCTGATAATCTATATTGGGTAGAAGGTCTCAGACACAACCTTTTGAGTGTTGCCCAGCTGAATGATAATGGACTCACTTTGGAATTCAAAGATGGAGTGTGCAAAATAAAAGGAAAGAGTGGTGAACTAATGGCCACCAGTATGCAGACCAGAGGTAACTTATTTCAGTTGAATGCAAATATTAATACATGTCTAATGGCTAAGTTTGATGATAGCAAGATATGGCATAGGAGGCTCTGCCATGTAAACTTTGATAATATTGTGAAGGCCAGTAAGATCAAGGTAGTTAGAGGATTTCTTGTGCTGAGCAAATTGGAGAATCCTTTGTGAAAAGAGTGTCAACTGGGGAAAATGTCTTCTTCAACCTTCAAAGGTAAATCTTTCACTGCAGACAATTTACTTGATCTTGTGCACACTGATTTGTGTGGTCCTATGAAAACTAGGAGTGTGCAGGGAGATAGATACTTTACGATTCTCACTGATGACTACTCAAGAATGATGTGGGTCACATTCTTGAAAGATAAGTCTGAAGATTTTGGAAAGTTCAAAGCTTTTAGAGTACTAGTCAAAAAGGAAAGTGGTAAGAGGATTAAGTGCCTAAGAACTGATCAAGGAGGAGAATTCACTTTCGGTGAATTCAATAAATACTGTGAAGAGAATGGCATCAAGAGGAAACTCTCTGCCCCTTGGGCTCCATAGCAGAATGGCCTAGCAGAGAGGAACAACCAGACTGTAGTTGAAGCAGCTAGAACGATGTTGATTCAAGGGAAGGTTGCTCACACCTTCTGGAGAGAAGCAGTGAGCACTGTAATCTACACTATGAACTGGGTACTCATCAAGAAAGGTAAGGATAAATGAGTATTGGACCGGTAAGACTCCTATAGTAAGGTACTTTAGAGTGTTTGGTAGCAAATGTTATATCAAGAGGAGTGAACATCAGAGCAAGTTTGATGCAAAACTAATACCAAAACAGTGACTCGCTATTTTTGTTTATGATTTGCACAAACTGAAAATGCAACCTTCCTTCTCTTGGCTTAGAAATCCTCTTACCTTTCACTTACAATCTTGTACAACAAGACAAGTCTATCCACCTGAAGAATGCATTTTCTATGGAAGAGCAAAGCATCAAACCTTTACAAGACCCTAGCCAAATGGCACACTTGCTTAGGGCTCCATGGCCACAAAACTCCTTGCACCTGAATTCTTGAAAGAAAAAAAAGTATTCACATAATTTACAAGTTGACCAACTTGTTCTTGGGAAGCCATGAACATTTTAGGACTTCAAGAAGCCAAGTTGGTCAAGCATCCTTGCCAATTTCCTAGACAAGGTAGTGAAACTGTCAAAACAAACTAATTTTACTACAAACTCAAAACTTGATGAAATTAGATGCCACCAAAGGGAAAAGCTTCAAGAAACATGAGAGAACATGAAAATGCCAAAACAGTATGGACAAGTACAGCAAGCGTACGGATTGCTGCTCAAATGGAGTCAAAACATAGGAAAAATAAGGTAAAAACTAGTGCAAGTTTGCAAAATGCTTCATAACTTTGAATTTTCAACCCTTACAATAGTTAAAACAGGAGGTTAAATACCTCTCCTAGTTGGTTAGCCTCCTGTATGGATAGGTTCATGTCCAAGAGCACTTAAATTTGACATTTTGATGCCTAAATGACAACCTTTGGTGCCTAGAAAATACAAGATTGATCTCAAAGACTTACAATCAACTAAGAGCACTACTCACACCTAAAAACCAAGCATAAGACATGTCTAAGCACTTTTATAACAAAAACCACATTAAAAACTCATTTTTCCATCATTTTGCCAAGCAACACCAAACTGGCAACTTTGAGCAAAAAGATGAAAACAAGAAACCAAAACCACACAATGAGTTCAAAACTCATCCAAACAACCTATAACAACTTCAAAAACATCTTAGACAACTTTCCAACTTAAAACTAATAAAAACCAAAATTGCTATCAAACCTGAGATGAAAATTAAGCCTAGGTGCTCCTGCACCATACTCCCCTGGTGACAAAGAAGTCATGTGACTCCTTTGGGAAGAAAAGAGAGAGGAATACCAGCCTTGTTGAAGTCACTTTTAGGTATCCAAGTGGCTTCAGAAGCTGGTTGATCTTTCCACTTGATCAAATGTTCAAGGTAGTCATGCTTTCTAGTCTTTTTGATGATTCTGGAATCAAGTACCTGTTCAGGAATGGGAAAAGAAGAAGAGGGGAGAGATAGATCAGAAAGGGAATGTGAAATGTCTGAAGCTCTCTGAGTTTCTTCTGGAGGCTACCCCTTGAAAGGTACCAAATCTACAACATTAAAGATAGGAGACAAGGAAACATCAGCAAGTAAATCAATTTTGTAAGCATTAGGACCATACTTAGCCAAAATCCTGCAAGGTCCTATCCTTCTCATCTGTAACTTGGTAGGAACTCCCTTTTGCAATCTAGACTTATTGAGATGCACCATCACAAAATCTCCAACTGAGAATTGGACATCCCTCTTTGAAGCATCCACCCTTGCCTTGACTCTTGTCGTGGTGTCCTGCAAAGACTTCTTAACCTGTTCATGTATCTCTTTTAGAGATTGTGCCATATCTTTTGATGTCCCACTAACATGTTGCAAGTTAGTCACATCATGTAACTCAAAAACACCTCTTGGATGCATACCATAAACAACCTGAAATGGACTCTTACCAGTGGATCTGTTTACACTGTCATTATAGGCAAACTTTGCTTGTGAAATGAGCTGATCCCAGCTTTGTCCATACTCCTTGGTGAGACATCTAAGTAGATTACCCAATGTTCTATTCACCACTTCTATTTGGCCATCTATCTGTGGATGGTAAGCTGAGCCAAAAGACAAGTTAGTACCCAATTTCTTCCACAAAGTCTTCCAAAAATGACCCAAAAACTTAACATCTCTATCTGATACAATGCTAGATGGAAAACCATGTATTCTGACAACTTCTTTAAAGAAAAGGGAAAGCAATATGACTAGCATCATTAGTAGTTTTGCAAGGTATAAAGTGAGCCATTTTACTAAATCTGTCAACAACCACAAAGATATTGTCATGCCCTGTTTTTGTCTTTGGTAAACCTACAACAAAATCCATACTGATGCACTCCCATGGCCTAGAAGGAATGCGAAGTGGCTGATATAAACCAGCATTAGTGCTATTACCTTTGGCCTTCTGACATACCATACACTGTTCAACATACCTCCGGACATCTCTCTACATCTTAGGTCAATAATAAAAGTGTTGAACCAACTCTAAGGTCTTATTGAGACCAAAATGGCCACTCAAACACCCATTGTGTTTTTCTTGGATGAGATTTTCTCTCATGGAACCTTTAGGAACACATAGTTGGCCTCCCCTGAATAACAAACCATTCTGCAATGTATAGTCAGCATACTCACCATGGAAATTATTTTCAAAAGCAAGACAAACTTTATAAGCAGCAGCAAAATCATCATCATTAGGATATAAATCTTGAAAGCAATCAATACCAATACTCTTAACTTGGATCTCCTGAATAGTCAACAATCTCCTACTTAAAGCATCAACTACTTTGTTACATTGGCCTTTCTTGTGCTTAAGAGTAAAGGTATATGCTTGTAGGTACTCTACCCATTTCACATGCCTATGGTTGAGTTTATCCTGAGAATTCAAGAAACTGACTGCCTAGTTGTCTGTATACACAACAAATTCTTTAGGAAGCAAGTAATGCCTCCACTTCCTAAGTGCCTGCACCAATGCATATAACTCTAAATCATAAGATGAATACTTTTTCTTTGCATCATTTAATTTTTCACTAAAGAAAGCAACTGGTCTATTATCCTGACTCAAGACTGCACCTACTGCAAGATGACTGGCATCACATTCTATAGTAAAAAGTTTATCAAAACTAGGAAGGATTAACACTGGCTGTGTAGCAACTCTAGTTTTGAGTAACTCAAACCCCTTATTTGTTGCTTCTATCCATTGAAACTTGACCTTATGACCACCTTTTATTGTATCTAACATGGGTGCACAAATCTCACTGAAACCTCTAATAAACTTTCTGTAAAACTGGGCTAGACCATGAAAACTCCTAACTTCACTAGCTAATTGTGGGGTTGGCCAACTTGTTATGGCTGCAACTTTAGATTGATCCATCTTAAGATCTCCACTAGACACAACAAAACCAAGATAGACTAGCTCTTGCTGCATAAAATCACATTTTTCAAGATTTATGGTTAACTACTCATCAGATAATCTTTGCAAAACAATGGCTAAGTGTTTCAAATGCTCCTCTTTAGTCTTACTAAAAATGATAATATCATCTAAGTAGACTACCACAAACTTACTGAGAAAATCCTGCAATACTTCATTCATTAACCTCATAAAGGTACTGGGAGCATTAGAGAGTCTAAAAGGCATAACCAACCATTCATAAAGACCCTCATTTGTTTTGAAAGCAGTTTTCCACTCATCACCCTCTTTTATTCTTATCTGATGGTAACCACTTTTTAAGTCTATTCTGGAGAAATACCTCGCACCCCCTAAACAATCCATCAAATCTTCTATCCTGGGAATAGGGAACCTGTACCTTATTGTGATTTGGTTTATAGCTCTAAAGTATGTGCATAGTCTCCATGTGCCCCCTTTCTTAGGTGCTAACACAGTGGGTACGGCACAAGGACTTATACTCTTTCTTATTAATCCTTGATCCAATAACTCTTGAATCTGTCTAGCTACCTCTTTATTCTATTCAGGAGTCATCTTGTATGCTACTTTGTTTGGCAAAGAAGCTCCTGGTATAAAGTCAATTTGATGACTAATGGCTCTAGGAGGAGGTAATGTTGCTGGTTGTCCATCACTGATGATGCCCTTAAAGTTATCAAGAATTTGTTGCACTTCTTGTGGGATCTCAACTTGTTTTTCTTTCTTCTCCTCCTTAGGTTTCACTACAAGTGCATAACCAATCCCATCTCCCTCTTTCATGGTTTGGATGAACTCTTTTTCATTGACTAATAACACTTTAGGTGCCTGTGGTTTATTGTTCTCTATCTCTTCACTAAGGGACTGAATTTTGTAGACAATGCCATTCTTTTGAAAGGAATATGTGTTTTTTTCACCATCATGGTGTGCCCTTCTGTCAAATTGCCAAGGTCTACCCAATAGTAGATGGGAAGCATCCATGGGAAGGATGTCACATAGTATCCTATCCTTGTATTCACCTATGTTGAAATCTACCCATGCTTGTTCATTCCCTAGAACATGTTGCCCCTTGTTTAACCAGGTTACCTTGTAGGGTTCACTGTGCTTCATTCTAGGTAGGCTCAATTTGCTAACTGCCTCCTCTGAGATAATGTTATCTATGGAACCTGAATCTATAACCACCTTACATACCTTGCCCAAGATTTGCACTTTATCTTGAATAATTCTCTTCTCTAAGACACTTCACACTTATGAGGTTCTTGCATCAATACTCTCCTTATCATTAGACTTTCACCATCTTCAGGTGCTAGGTGCATTGCTGGAGTTCTTGTACTACTTCCTTCCTCTTGAACATAATTCACTCTCTTTTCACCTCCATGGGAAGAACTAGGCTTTTCTGGACACCTATAAGCAGGATGACCCAATTTCTGACAGTTATAGCATTTCATTATGGAGAAGTAAGACCCTCTACCTGGGCCACTAGACCTACCCCTTCCTGGGTTGCTTGATCCACTTCCCCTATAATTGGGCTTGCTCTGAGAATCCCCGCTTTTCTCTATAAGCTTAGATTCCCCCTGGGACCTTTGATCTATGTGTCTTCCCCCAAAACTGCCTCGATGGCCTCAACCATCTCTGCCTCTTCCTTTACCTTTGTTATGTTGCTCTTGCTTCTTCCTACTCCTTTCCTCTACCTTGAGTGCAAGTTGATAGCACTTCTGGACTATTGTAGGGCACAACAAACTTAACTCTTCCTGTATGTTCCATCTCAACCCATTGAGATACCTAGCAACCTTGAAATTTTCATCCTCTTGGATCTTTGACCTAAGGCATAGCTTCTGAAACTCCTCGGTGTAGGTGCTGACATCTAACTCTTTTTGCCTAAGGTTTTGCCTTTTCCTATGGAGCTATATTTCATAGTCCTCTGGAATGTAAGTCTCTCTGATCTTGGACAACATTCCCTTCCAAGTTGCTATGGGCTTTTTGCCCTCTTTCTCACGTTCATCCTGAATGAACTTCCACCATGTTAAGGCAGCTCCTCTCAACCTGGATTTAGCCACCTTCACTTTCTGGGCCTCTGTCACACCATCACATTCAAAATGGTTCTCAAGCCCCTCAATCCACTCCATGACCACTTCTGGGTCCATTTTGCCACTAAATAGTGGGACTCCTTCTAGTGTTCTCCCACTCATAGCCTTGAAGGCTTTCAAAAAGGGTTCATTCTTTATCACAGGGTCTGGTATAGGGGTCTCACCTTCTATAGCTAATAGCTTACCCCTGCCTTCTCTTCCTTCTATCTTATTGCTGACTTCATATGCCTTCACTTCTACTTCACCCAACTTCTGCTCTAAGAGGTCTAGTTTCACTATGAGTAACCTATTTTCTTCTTCCTGGTCTTCCACTTTCTTTGCCAATTCTGCATTTGTCACCATGGTTGCCAAATTGCTTCTTCTTCCCAAGTGTAATTGGGCTCTGATACCACTATTATAGGGAGGTAGTGCAAGGTGGTTGCCAAGTGGCTAGTATGTTTGCTAAATGATAGATCCTTACTGTTTTCAAGGTGTAGTCACCAAGGATAGAGTGCAAATAGCTCAAAGGCAATCTAACAACTCTCCTTGTTCCACCTCCCTATGTCAAACTCTCCTTGGCTACTCAAGGGCTTCAACTCCATAGTTGTTGTCATCATTTCAAGTGCTCCAAAACTGACTTATGAAGTCAAACTCACCAAATATGTTGGATTCATGTTAGGTTAACCTATTTCAACTTAATTTTTTGGGTTTCATGCTTTGCAACCTTCTCTGGCATACCCGATTTGACAAAAACCTAGTTTTAGGCCTAAAACGGGCTACTAGGAATTAACCCTCCATCTGGGGTTTTGTGCTCACCCTGCTCAAGCGATGGACTTCCAGACAAAAAGGAGTTGATATTCAAACACCCATTTGGAAGTTATTGAATATTTTCAAAGTCTCAGGGTCTCTTAGGCCTTCTCCATGACTATCCCAAAAATGGGTGAAAAAGGAGGGTTTGGTAGGGTTTTGATGGTGAAAATCAATCTTCAAGCTAGAGACCTCCAATATGAAGCAATAAACCTTAGTTATATCATGCTACTAACTAATTAGGCCACAATAAAGAAGATTTACACTTCAAAGATTGGAGAACAAGTGTTTACAAAATGCACATAAGGAGAGTGCAACAATTTACAACTTTTCCATTATTGCCTCTTACAAACACATCATTTGCAAAGAACAAATTACATTCAAACATGTAAACATTTCTACCATTTAGAGACAAAAGAGATTCATATTAGCCCTGCACACAAGCATTAGGCAATTATAAACCATGAGTCATACATTGTCAAAACCAATTTATCACTGCACTTTCCCCTTTCACTGGTTTTTCCACTGTGACCTACACTTTACCACTGTCAAAACACCTTTGCAAAGGACTAATTGGTGCTTTTCTATCACTGCTCTATCTTTAGAGTTTTTTGTCCTTCATACCTACTATGTGGAAGAGGAAAAATGCAATAACAACATCATTTAAAATGCTAAAATCAGTCATAAATGACTGTGACAGCCTGCTAGGCATTACACTTTGCCTAAAGGGATCATTGCTTGATCTTGGCAACACAAACCCATGGGCAGGGCCAAACACCTTTCCTTCTCTTGTTTGCAACAAACAAAGAAGATGCAAGATTTTACACACACCAATAAATGGTGGAGAGCAAACAAATGAAGGGAAAACTAATACCAAAACAGTGACTCACTATTTTTGTTTATGATTTGCACAAACTGAAAATGCAACCTTCCTTCTCTTGGCTTAGAAAGCCTCTTACCTTTCACTTACAATCTTGGACAACAAGACAAGTCTATCCACCTGAAGAATGCATTTTCTATGGAAGAGCAAAGCATCAAACCTTTACAAGACCCTAGCCAAATGGCACACTTGCTTAGGGCTCCATGGCCACAAAACTCCTTGCACCTAAATTCTTGAAAGAAAAAAAAGTATTCACATAATTTACAAGTTGACCAACTTGTTCTTGGGAAGCCATGAACATTTTAGGACTTCAAGAAGCCAAGTTGGTCAAGCATCCTTGCCAATTTCCTAGACAAGGCAGTGAAACTGTCAAAACAAAGTAATTTTACTACAAACTCAAAACTTGATGAAATTAGATGCCACCAAAGGGAAAAGCTTCAGGAAACATGAGAGAACATGAAAATGCCAAAACAGTATGGACAAGTACAGCAGGCGTACGGACTGCTGCTCAAATGGAGTCAAAACATAGGAAAAATAAGGTAAAAACTAGTGCAAGTTTGCAAAATGCTTCATAACTTTGAATTTTCAACCCTTACAATAGTTAAAGTAGGAGATTAAATACCTCTCCTAGTTGGTTAGCTTCCTATATGGATAGGTTCATGTCCAAGAGCACTTAAATTTGACATTTTGATGCCTAAATGACAACCTTTGGTGCCTAGAAAATACAAGATTTATCTCAAAGACCTACAATCAACTAAGAGCACTACTCACACCTAAAAACCAAGCATAAGACATGTCTAAGAACTTTTATAACAAAAACCACATTAAAAACTCATTTTTCCATCATTTTGCCAAGCAACACCAAACTGGCAACTTTGAGCAAAAAGATGAAAACAAGAAACCAAAACCACACAATGAGTTCAAAACTCATCCAAACAACCTATAACAACTTCAAAAACATCTTAGACAACTTTCCAACTTAAAACTGATAAAAACCAAAATTGCTATCAAACCTGAGATGAAAATGAAGCCTAGGTGCTCCTGCACCACATATCATAGGAGACAAGGATGCAAAAATTCTTACAAGAAGAAAGGTCAGAGAAAATTCTTGCATGATCTCTGAATTTGAGCCTAAAACATTTAAAGAGGCACATAAAGATGAAGACTAGATCAAGGCAATGGAAGAGGAACTTGACGAGATAGAAAAGAATGGTACATGGTCTTTGGTACCCAGACCTGAGCATAAAAATTTCGTTGGCACCAAATGGGTTTTCAGAAATAAGCTGAATGAAGATGGCACAGTGGTAAGAAACAAAGCCAAACTGGTGTGTAAGGGATATGCTCAAGAAGAAGGAGAAGACTATGGAGAAACCTTTTCTCTAGTAGCTAGATTGGAAGGAGTTCGTATGCTTCTTGCATATGCAGCCTTCAAGGGATTCAAATTTTATCAAATGGATGTAAAATCTACATTTCTAAATGGAATACTTGAAGAGGATCTGTATATAGAGCAACCAGATGGGTTTGCCCTATCAGAAGACAGTGACATGGTGTGTAGGCTACATCAAGCCTTGTATGGATTGAAGCAGAAACCTAGAGCATGGTATGAATGCTTACACTCCCATCTTGTGAAGATTGGATTTGAAAGAACAAGTGAAGATAGCAATATCTATTTGAAGTCAGAAGGAGATCAGATTCTAATCAGTGAAGTATTTGTTGATGACATAATTTTTGGTGGAGATGACAAGATGACTCATGATTTTGCAGATGAGATGAAGAAGGAATTTTTGATGTCACTTATAGGGGAGATTAAGTTCTTCATTGTTAGGTCCCAGAGACAACTGAGAGGGGGGGGGTGAATCAATTGTCAAATAAATTCAAACCAAAAACAACTTAACCAACTTAATGCTTAATACCGGTAAACCAGTTAAGTATGCCGGTAGACAGTTTTAACAGTTAATTGCTATACCTGTAAGGATTAGTGCATGAAACATAAACACAAAGTCATCCACAACACATAACACCAATATTTGTACGTGGAAACCTTGTAAGGGTAAAAACCATGGTGGGAAACCGTACTCACAATCAGATGATACTACTACAGATAGTAAGTGTACATAAATGGGGTCTACACATGTACAAAGGCCAACCGCCTAGAGCTCACTACTCAGTCACAAAATGGGAGTCACACTGACTACATTTGGATGGTTAAATTCAATAAGAATGTACTAGTCAAAATATCATCTTCATATGCTAGATTCAGTACCGGTGTAATGTTGATATGCTTTCACAAAAACCTAGCTTCACCTTCAAATGATGTCTACGTGTATAGCTCTTCTTAATCTCGCATATACCTTCACAAAAACCTTCTTTGCATTCCACATTTGATCTTACAAATAAGATCTTACATTTATACCATAACCTAAGACCAATTTTAGTAGGTTGGTTCTACAAGATATTACAATAAAAACATTTTACAAACAATATATTATTCGATGCAATAACCGATTGAACATGTCAGCTTAATGCATTTACAGCAATAATTAATCATTTCCATAGCGTGCCATGTTGATCTGGAAAAGATAAACCTGCTGGTGTAACCCTGGATAACCTTGGACCTATTTGCCATTAAAAGCAAATATGCAAATATGAATATACCAATGATCAATACATTAAGACAAGATGTCCACACAATGTCTTCGATATTACCAAGTGTCTTCCATGCCATTCCAAGTGCCAGTGATCATTATATCTTGCCGGTGTACCATATACCAATAACTATGCAATAGTTACTTGCTTGCTGGTGAATGTTGCTGGATCTCCAAAGTGATAGTGTTTTAGTAGGTGTTGACATCAATGAAAAAACCATACCAAAATACCAACATTCATTGGACTACAGATTCAACAAATGAAATATGGTATCTTTATCACTCAGTCCAAGTATGTCAAAGAGGTATTGAAGACCTTTGGCATGGAAGATAGCAAATCGGTTGGTACACCGATGGTGACCGGTTGTAAATTATCAAAAGAGGATGACTCAGCGTTGGTAAATGAGAAGGAATACCAATCAATGATCGGTAAGTTGCACTATGTAATACATAGCAGACCAGACATTGCACATGCAGTGTGCATTACTGCATAATTCCAGAAAAGTCCAAGAGAATCCCACTTGGTAGCAGTCAAGTGAATTCTTAGATATCTAAAGGGAACTATTAACTATGGATTATGGTATCCATACAGTAATGATTTCAACCTGAAAGTGTTTACAAGTGTTGATTGGGCTGGTAATTTGGATGACCAAAAGAGCACAATCGGTGGTGCATTCTTTCTTGGTGGTAAACTAGTCTCATGGATGAGTAAGAAGCAGAGTTGTATCTCTCAGTCTACAGCAGAAGTGGAATATGTTGCAGTATTTATGAACTGCACCCAGACAATTTGGATGAAGCTTGTATTAAGTGGCTTAAAAGTTCTTGTATCTGAACCAGTAATTATATTTTGTGACAACACAAGTGCAATTAATATTTCCAACAATCTGGTTTTACAAGCTAGAACCAAGCACTTCGAGCTCAAGTATCATTTCTTGAGGGAGAAGGTTCAGAACAAAGAAGTTGTATTGGAACATGTTTCCAGTAAGGAGCAGTTAGCAAACATATTCACCAAGCCTCTACCAAAGGCTCATTTACCTAATTAAGAGGTGAATTAGGGGTGTTGCCCCTTCAAGAGGTGAACTAAAGGTGTGTGCTCCACATCAGTCAAGTATTGCATTGATAAATCTTTTTCAGGATTGGTGTGTTGAAGGATGCTACTCCTTAGGGGGGTAGCATAGTGGAACATAGTTGTTTGTGCCTCCACTTTGGCATTGTTGTCAAAGAGGGAGAAGATGTGAAGTGAAGAAGATATCTACAGTATTGGGGAGAAGATGTGAAGTAGAGAGATATCTGTGTATATTGCCATCAATGCCAAAGGGGGAGATTGTTGGCATATATGCAAAGCTTGATGACATGATGATATTGTATGTTGTCATTGATGTCAATATGCTGAAGTATGAACCGATATATTGAAGTAATCAAATTGGAAAGAGAACTGGTATGATATTATGAACCGGTATATGTGAAAAAGTGAAGCGGTATGTTAGAATGAGAACCAGTATATGGGAAGTTTTGTATTGGGGTTTCATTTGGCATGACTACTGGTTGGTAGTCTCAACTTTAGGGTTTCTGGTTGATGCATTCCAAGCCTATGTGATTCAACTGATGACATCTTTTGATGATTTAGCATTGTAATGAAGATCAGATAGTGTTGCCACATTAGCTTTGTGCGCATGAAGGATTTCCTTGAGGATCTTGCATGGAGATTGATCCTATCTACCTCGGGAATGTGCGAAGTCTTTATAAATGGTGGAGAGCGCGTGATGGGTTATCAACTTCCTGAAGCGGCAAAGAATGAACATTGGAGAATGTCTTGAGATCTGTTCAAGACTGTTGTGTTCAATGCAGTATGATTAACAGTCAGGATTGAACCAACTAAATTGTTAAACCTAAAGGTTTAGGGTTTAGGGTTTATGCTACCGACCTATCTGTTTCCTATAAGGTCGATGATGTTTTTCATTTTGAAGTTGTTGGAAAATGCTATGTGTGTATCCAAGTGAAGAGATACTTGATTCTTTCCAGACCAGAGAAGTGTGTTGATACCTACAGAGTGTGATTGCAGAAGCAAAGGAGCTAAAGTGGATTTGCCTTGGCATTGTGTGATGTTATCAGATCAGTGTATTATCTGTTGACTTCTAACCATTTCAGTAGTTGGAAAATCCTTTAATCGAGTAGCTTTAACAGGCTTTGTGTAAATCCTTTAACAGGGTGACTCAATTCAATGAGTTCTTCAAATCCTCTTGTGAGGTAACCTTTAACAGGGTTGCAAACCTTTAACTGGGTATTTAGCCATCCCTTAACCAGGTGATCCCTAGCAGGATTGGTTCCTAGCAGAACCTATTATAAAAGTCTTTAACTGGACTAGACTTTTAATAGAGCGGACTTCAAAAGAGTTCAAAGAATAGCTTGTGGGTATTCATCCCCACCGTGGTTTTTCCTAGTTGGGTTTCCACATGAAAAATCAGTGTGTTATGTGTGATGCTTTTCATGTGATTCTTTAATATTTTCTATCAAGTGGTAAAGCATGTTGAACCAGCAGTCATTATATTTCTGATGATATATTACTTGTTTATGCATACGAGTGAAGTGGAAATGAGATATTATATTGTGTGGAGATTTAAGTGTTTACCGGTTTATGTCTTTCATACTCTCACTGTGTTTTACCGGTAGTGCCCTGATTTAGACCGGTGTTACTGTTTACCAGCTAAGTGCAGTCCTTGCAGTCAAACTAGTTCAGGGAAAGTTTTTTTGCCTGTACTAATTCACCCCCCCCCCCCCCTCTCAGTACTGGTTTGGTACTAATTGTTCATCATTATTCATCACATTCATTCCTTCATTTAGTTGTATTTTATTCATTAAGCATTCATTCCTTCATTTAGTTGCATTTTATTCATTAAGTGCATTCATTCCTTCATTTAGTTGCATTTCATTCATTAAGTACATTCATTCCTTCATTAAGTGCATTTATTTATTCATTTAAGTGCATTAATTCCTTCATTTAGTTGCATTTCAATCATAAAGTGCATTCATTTATTCATTTAAGTGTATTCACGAATTCATTTAGTTCATTTTAAAAAGCCTTCATTCATAGTCATTCAGGTAATACAATTATCTCATCCATTTAGTGCATTCATTTAAAATCATACGTGACATTTTAATATCATTTCATTCATTTAGATTCATTGAATACACTTTAAAAATGCATAGCTTACTCAGGTCATCCATATCATTATCTCATCATTTCAAAATATACAGTATTATCTATCAAATATCATTATTCATTATCTAATCTCATCATTTAGCATAAATCATCATCATTTCATCACATTAATATCATCACAAAAACATCATACATCTATTAACCTGCATCCACATGTTAGAAAATCATCCAAATAATACATATAGAAATCATATCATCAACATGTACATGTAGAAAGAAAACACATCCATATCATATATCTAGACATAAATCATATCATCATCCTACATAAAGCAATCATGTCATCACATAGATGCATATCATATCATCACCACAAAACTGAGATCTCATCATATATCGCATCAAAAAGAACACATGTATCAGAATACAATGATGTCCAAAATATTGGCTACCAAGAGTCATCCAAGTATCAATATAATAAGAATGTAACAATGCACAGAAGCACCTCAAACGGCACTCTAGCCAGATGTCGCTCCCCCACCATTCTCACCATCTCGTTGAGGAGGACCCATCACACCACCACTGCTTTGACCCCTCTAAGACCGCTCTGACCTCGCTCGCCGCATCTGGTAATAGCTTATCGCTCGTTGACTACTCGGTACCACTTGCTCATATAATCCCCGTCAGTAGTCAATCTCTTCCCTTGCTCGTCACATCTCCCTCATCATCTCCCCAGTCGGACCATGTCCCTACACTCTCGCCAAAAATCGCACTCTATCCTATAGCTCCCTCACTCTATCCACTGCATCATCTCTCTCTTGCATAACTATGGTCAACTAGGCCCCTCGTGCAAAAATTTGGACATCCCTCTCTACAATCTATGCATCTCTCTTCTCCAGTTGTGTCTCTAACTCTCGGATGTGCACATTAGTCTCCGTCAGGCGAGTCTGTGACCATAATATCACCACATCTTATAGGTCTCCCTCTCCCCCACCTACGGCTCCCCGTCCCATCTCCATCGCCACATCACCACCCTCTCCACCACCAACATTTCTCCCTCCTGCTCTCGCTACTCCCTATCTCAGTGGACCCTATGACATTTGTAAGGGCTGCCCACCTTTTCCTCTCCTCTGTAACTGCCCTCCTCCACCTCCAAATCCACCTCCACCTCCACCTCCTCCTCATAACTCTCCCCCAAAACCCCCTCCACCTCCCCTACCATCTTTGCCACCCCTACCTAATCTCCTCCTCCTCCCCTGTCATGGTGCTCTGTCATCCTCAAATGGTGGCATGGGCTCTGTGGGATCTAAGATCCGTGGAATCGGATGAGCAGCTCGATACTATGTATACGCCTTTGTCACCCCCACATTTGCAACCTCTGCTCGGTATGGCCATAGCCTAGCCTATAATGTCTGAAACTCTGCTACAGCCTACTCGTGGGATAATACTAGCCCCCACTGGAACCTCTCTCGTACTACTTTGGCATACTCACCTAAACCTTGGGGCAAACCCTGTATACGCCAAAACTGTCTCATCACCCACCCTAGCAAATTCCCCTCTACCACATACGTTGTCTATCCAATGAGGAACCACCCCATGAAAACATATGGCATCGCCTCTGCATCATCCTCCCACTGCTCACACTCCCGATAGGGGTGCCATATCCCTGTATCTAACTCATCCAATGCACGCCGCCAATACTCCAGCTTCCCTAGTTGGGGTTGTGTCATCATACCTGCATACATATATACATAGGGTTGGTCAATCGCCCTAAACCTAAGACACACTGGTCTCAATATCAGCAAGTGCTCCCATGCCCATATATGAAGCAAGGTAATCCCTACTCCCAACAATGAAATCTCATGGTACATAACATCATGCAAATCCCTGTATAAATGTGCCAGCACACATGGTCTCCATGCATATCGGGTGCCCTCACTGACCATCTACTCAATCACTTGCCCCCAGCCCACTACAATCCCATGCGACCTCCGATCTAGGCATAGTAGCCCTCCCACGATACCTAATACCACTTTTGGTAATGCCTCATATGAATCCGCTATGTCCTCCCATGGAACCGATCCATCAAACACCTCTAAATCCGGATATGGAAATACTCATCGTAGTGCCACCTCGTCTAGCACCCTATCATATGTAACAAGATCCCCAATAATCAGGATATGCAGTATCCTCTAGATGTCCTCTAGTGTCACAGTCATCTCTCCCATCACCAAATGAAAGGAGCATGTCTCGTTGTGCCATCACTTGGTCAGTGTTGTCAATAATTCATGATTCATCTAAATCACAGATAGGTGCATCATATCATATAAACCTTCTACACATATACAGTCTATCTCTAGATCTATCAATTGATCTCATAGGTGTTGTGTGGTCAGATGCCTCTCACACATCTACAAGACCCCTAGGTGATCCTCCTACAAAACCACAAATCACATGAACATTGTCAATAATCTTTGCTATGCAACATTGACTCTTACCTAGAATTCATCGGATACTTTTTCAAAGTATCTAAGTCTCATCAGGTAACTCGACTCACCACTGAACTTAGACTACCAACAGGCATTTACATCACTTGCCTAGTCTCAACAGGTTCACTAAGTCTCACAGGTCACTATTATGCATGCGAAATCAAACATTGCTATGAACTATCCACTTGCAATTCAACTTGGGGAAACCAACACAGATCCTTCTATACTTATAGACAAAAGCGCAACAACACTGACAAACATGCCACAACATAATCAATAGTGCTATTTTCAACATACAAAAGCGCTAACCCGATCAACCATGCTATTTTTACCTAAAAAAGTGCTCACAAAAATCAAAAGCGCTACACTAAACGACACATGCGCTATACTAACCTCATTCATTCAACAAGACAAAAGCACTAAAACTACAAAAACAATAGTGCTATACCTACTATACCAAAGTGTTATATTGGCAGTAGCCCTAAAACTACTGCACAAAAGCACCATTGTGGCACAATAGCGCTAATTTAGAAAACAAAAGCGCTAAAATGTTGTTTTAGCGCCTTTGTCATCTAACATTTTCCCCTAGCTATTAAATGCAATAAATGATGTCAAAAGGCAAAAGTCCAAACTAGACTTACCGGGGAACCATACTTCGCTGGCCACTGGTACCTCCGCATGTGCTCTAATCGATGATCAAAAATGGGAAACACCATTTTCGCTCTCCTAAACTGTTGCACAGGTCATTGTCAGAGGCTCTAGATTGCTATGGACACGTGTACAAATGAGGATTGTTTTACCCCTTCTCCCCTACATATAGCTTACTGATGCATCACCCTATGACCGTCATAACCCCCAGGTACTTTTGAGGCTTGCCCTTTCTCTTTTTTACCCCTATCTTCCTTCATTCTCTCGCCATTTCCTCTAAACTCATCTACTCTACTGTCCCCTAATTCCTTTCTATTTTTTTGAGAGATCGCCCAATTTTCTGAAATGTTGTCCCATCTCTCAAGGGGGCATTACCTAACCACCAACTTGGTACATTTTGGGGCACGTACTATGCTTACTTGTTTTTCTTTCAAATGATGTGATAAACCACACCATCTCAAAGAGGGACAAATGTAGACACCCAAATATATCTACTTAATTAAATGAATACTTAGTATTTATTTGATTATTTAACCATCGATCAGCAATTATTTAATTAATTCATCTTAAACCTATTATCATATTAGTTAAATAAAGTATTCAATTTATTTTATTTTATTCATTAAACCATATTCTGACAATTAATTAAATAAATAAAGCATATTTGTTTAAATAGCCCCTCTCCACATTTAAATAAATCAACATTTTATTTAAAATTCCTAAAAACCTGCCACTTGTACTCTCCTACAAATGCAAGTTGCATGATTTTAGTTCAAATAAATGAACTTTATTTTAATTAAAATCCCCTTTTATCCTCACCCATTTGCTCACTAACCCCCTTCTAGATTCTTCTAAAGCCCTTCTAGACTCTTCTAACCCCTTCTAATTAGCCTAATCCCCCTCTCTAATCATTTGCACATCCCTTAAGAAAGGTCACTTCTCAAAACAACCCAAAAGTATTCAATAACCATTAAAGTATTTGTGTCTCCAACAAGCTAACATTAAAAGTCTTCAATAACCATTAAAGGCTCTTACATGACCATAAATGGTTAACTCAAACTTAACCTTTGGTTAGAGACTTTCTCTCCAACTCAACCATCTTTTAACTCATGGGTCTCTTCAAGAATTCATTGCTTTGACCATGGTTATCCCTTTTACTCTCGCAGAAGATTTTATCCCTTGGATAATAGATTTATCCAATAACCCAACCCACATGAGGTCACCCTCATGTCACCTCAGGCATTAAATGCTCCTTCTCTCTCCTCTTAAGCCATCTCATGTTGACACTTGTCATCATGGGATTGGGTTGAAAGCCATCACATGGATCCTAAACCCATCAATCTTGAACCTTCACAAGTCCACTCAATCTTAGCCATTCAATGAACATTTTTCCCTATAAAAAGACCTCATTACCCAAGCAAAAAAGGAATTAGAGAACATTTTAGAGTATTGTTATTATAGTAAAATTCACATAGACATTAGGATATTTCTCATAGAAAACCTTTTACACTTGCATAAGCATTTGTTTTTCATTTACAACCATCTTTAATCTTCATATGGCATCCACGGATAGTGCTAAAAGCTGAGAGTTACACTTATTTGGGACTTGGAGAGGAGAGGAATGAGGAAGAGACAACATCATCAAGCATAGGGGGGAGTATTAGAGTTGTCTACTTCTTTATTTTCCCTATTTTCTTTCTTACTAATATTTCTTGATATGCTTTTCAAATGGATTCATCTTCATGTTATGCTTATGGTTGAAAGTTTACTAACATGATTTCTTCATTGTCCACTAATCCTGTTTTCATAGCATCAGAAAGATTATGACCTTGGAATGTATTAAGATAATGTTATGTCATGCAATCTATATTGTGGAAGTGTTAATTATAAATGGGTTTGAGTTAGATTACTTATGTGTGAATCTTGGTGGTATCATGTGTTAAGAAGGGTTATTACTTGTTGTTATGATTTGTGTATGAGCATGTCATTAGTAATCTTGATGTGATGATGTGTATCTTTAATAAATGATCTAGTTCCACTTATAGATTTGGCTATGTGATTTCATTTCAAGTTAGATGATTCTTGTAAGATTGTGAATGAGAAGCATTGATGATCTTAGAGATTGAAGTAGAATGGAAATTTTAATAGTGCGTTGTTTTTTATTAAGGTAAAAATAGGTTTTGAAGGGACCCCAAAACCCTTTACAAAAGGACCTTACAAGATAATAGCATTAAGCAACCAGGAGGAACAAACCCAAGAAAAGCCAGCGAAAAAACTAGTGACAACTAGCTAAAGCCCCAAAAATAGGAGGAAATTTTAATAGTGTGTTGTTGACATTTCATATGGTATGTGTTAAGAGATGTTATTATGTATGGATTAGATGGAAATGATATAGGTATCTTAGGTGGCATCATGCACCTATAATAGTTAAGCATTGATTTTATACTTCATGCACTTGTATATGTTAGTAATCCTATTGTTAAGCATCGTGAATCTTAGATTATGATCTAGTACTATCTTATGAAAGGATATGTGTTTGGATTCATAATGAATAGAATGGATGTGTAATGATGGGGGATTAGGAACGTTTCATTTGGTGCTCTAAAATGAACTTAGTCTATAGGATTTTACTCTTAAAAGTAGTGACGTTGAGATACCCTAGGGGAAAAGATGATATGGTATGCTATTCCTCTTGCGTAGTTCTGTTATGATGTTCTATGCTTTGTTGTAATTAGCAAAATATGTAATTTGTAATGATGCATTAGTAGATGAAGTATTTGATATGCATTAGATGAATGCTATAAATGTGTGTGCTGTTTAGTATATGAGCTTTAAAAAAAATTCTCTATTTGTAGTTAGATTAGGTGTATTTCTCTAAGGTATTTTGGTGGGAATTACATCAATTTATTTTGTATTTCTCTAAGGTATTTTAGCGGGAATTACATCAATTTGCATGGGAAAACTCTTTCAAGAAAAAACCCATACTCCAAAATCTATACCCAATTGTATTATCAGCAACAACCAACACTTATAATATAATGCAAAGAGTCAATGCTCTTCAAGGGTAGCTACAACAACAGATAATTATAAACCAACTATGATAGCGTAAAGATGTCTTGAAAATAATCAACTTGTCTCACCAAAGCAACTAAGGCATCAAAATTTATATATATAGCTCAAAACAAAGAGGTACACACTCATGGTTTCCAAAACCATCTTCAACACACAAGAGGCAAGTTGTGTCATAAAAAAAAAATTTCTAATCCCATGGCATGTTATACATAGAAAATTCCAATGCAACAACATATATCTCATTCATAACGATCACTTTGCCAAATACAATGTAAATACAACATAAAAGTTAGCATAACCAAGAATAGGCACTTTCCTTAACTCTAAACACTTCTCAAAAGTGAACTCAAAACATAAATACAAGCTACCAAAAATTAAAACTCCATGACTCTTTAATAGAACTATTAATTGTCATAGTCATAATAGAAAATTGTCTCAGTCTTAACATAGCAACCTATGACGCTAGACCCCTAAACTTTAGGACTTCCAAAGTGGGTGAAAAATAAAATAAATAATTAAATAATCATGTTTGGGCTCTAAGGTTGAGACACCTTAATCCCAATATTCCCCCACTTGTCAAAAACCTATCAAGACTATACACTCTTCAATATGCTCAAACCCTAAGGCACATAGAATCAACACACCATATGAACTTCCCAATTCTCACTAGATTCATCGGTGCATCTACAATATTCACCAAAGTATAATTTTTTTCCATCTTTCACATATCATGAACAAAGTGAAATTAAATGTCAAAATGCTTTATTATTGCATGGGAAGTAGGATTCTTCACTAAATAAATAACACTTTGAATGTCACAACAAATAGTAATCTAACTTGCATGAATACCAATATCAAAACACAATCTCTTAACCCAAATGGCTTCTTTACAAGCATGAGTATTTTCCATGTACTTTGTTTCTATATTCGACAAAGCGACTACAACCTACCACTTATCCAAATGATAGTACCACCAAACATCATGAGAACATATCCACTGGTGGATCTTCTATTATCAATGTCACCTACCCAATTTGAATCCACATATCCATGAATACAAACCGAATGTCGAGGTCCAGTATGATAACCATGAAAAGATAAGGAATACTTAGAAGTATCCTCAAATACCTAAACACCCTCTTAATTGCATCCGAATACACCTTACTAGGATTAGCTATAAATCAACTAAGGACTCCCACTACTTGGGCAATGTCTCTCCTAGTATGAACCATAACATACACCAAGCTACCAACAACACTTGCATAAGGTACTTTAGATATGTCCTCCATCTTAGTAAAATATTTTGGACAATCTTCCACATAAATCTTTGTCCCCTATAACACTAGAACAACTAACTATCTACAAATTATCATGTGGAATCTCTCCAACATAGAGTTAACATACTTACTATGGATCATCCAAATGTTTCATCTAGCTCTATATCTAATGATCTTGATCCCAAGAATATATCTCATTGCACCTAAATATTTCATCTCAAACTGTGTTGCTAACTGAGACTTCAAATCTGAAATCATTCTTTTACCATTCCCAATAAACAACATATCATCCACATATAGGACTATGATAAGAATGGAACCATTTTCATATTTATAATATAGACAATGGTTAGATTTTGATCTTAGAAATCCAAGGACAACACATAGGTGTCAAACTTTTGATACCACATTCTACGAGACTATTGCAAGCCATACAAATATTTATTCAACATACAAACAAGGTTCTCTTTACCTTTTTCAATGAAATGCTATGGTTGTGACATGTAAATTGCCTCCTCCAAATCATTGTGAAGGTTGTCTTCACATCCATCTACTTGAATTCCAAGTTATAACCTGTTGCAAGTGATAACAGTAATCAAATGGATGTCAACGTAGCTACAAGAGAGAATATTTCACTATAATCAATTCCCTCCATCTGAGAATGCCTCTTCATGCCCAACCATGCTTTATTCTTCTCAACACTTCCATCTAGACCTAGTTCTTCTTGAATACCCACTTACACACTTACATCTAATAGGTTTCCATCCATTAGGAAAAGGTACCAGATCCCATGTAAAATTATTCTTCAATGTAACAATGTATTCATTCATAGCTTCTATCCAAGAAATGTATTCATTGATACTAATGGAACCTAGTTGGGCAACTAGCATTTTGAACACATTCATGTGATTTGCAATGGGTTCTCCTTCCCCCATCCACAGAGAATACAACTTCTATCTTAGGAATAACTTATTTACCAAGGATTTTCCTCGATAAAGATCACCAAGATTCTCCCATGGACATTCAAGAGCACAAAATTAGCAAAATAGAGTCTTGTCAAACCTTTGGATTTTTAATCCATTTATCCCATACATCTTGTGTTGTAGTTTAAGATCATGTAAAAGAAACTATAAACCATAGATCTCTATCTATGAGCATATCCCCCATTTTGAGTTTTCTCAACTCAAAATTGTTGCCATTAAACTTTGTCATCTCTATTTTGCTTGATGTGCTTCCTATATCAAAATCGCAACAAAGGTTATGAAATCTTCCTTTGCAAAATTGCAATTAAACTAGATCAACAAAAAAACCCATCTACCCAACAACAATAACAAATATGGCTAGACTCTAATACAACTTGAAAGGAAGAAAAGAGTGGAATAAAAAAATTAAATCCTAGATCTAATAGGAGATAATACAAAAAATTCTTAAAAACCCTTAACTGTTACAGATTAGATAAACACATACAAATATCAAACTTAAACAAATAAAACCATAACACCAAATTTATGAGGGAAAACCCTTTTAGGCAAAAATGCACACTCCAAAATCCAGACCCAATTGTATTATCAACAACAACCAACAGTTACAATGCAATGCATAGAGCCAATGATCTTCAGAAGTAGCCAAAAAAATAAAGAATTCTAGACCAATTCTAATAATGTAATGATGTCTTAGAAACAATCAACCAATATCACCAAATCAACTAATCCATCAACACATATTATATAAATCTGAACACAAGGAGGTATGTGCTCATGGTTTCCAAAACCATCTTCAATTCCTAAGAGGTAATTTTTTATAAACAACATCTTGTTTTTTATTACTTAAGCAGGGAAAGGGACCTAAACCCTCACAAAGAAAGACAACAAACAACAAAACTAAGTAGCAACAGAACAACAAATGACATCACATAACCATAAGCCAAAAAAAAATCATGAAGCTACCCCACCAATAAGTAACCAAAAACACTAATACCCGAAACCCAACCAACTCAAAAAAGGCTATCTGTACAAAATAAAAGCATATAATCATAGACTGTCATTGTATCATGTTGATTAAAGCTAAAATAAACACTACTAGTCATCACTAAATCAAAAATAAATTGTCTTGGGTAGCTCATTTGCCTCATTAAACAAATTTTTTAGAGAATTAAATTTAAAAATACTAAAGCTAATAAACCAAAGCCTTGAAAGGCTTATAATGTTATGATAACCATCTGTAGCATCCTAAAATTGTACCCCTTGCAATTTTGACCGCATTTGGGGCCCTCACCTTAGCGATCTCCCCCCCATGCTTGATCAGGACCTATTTGTGCCTCCTTCATGCAACCAAGCTTCACTTTCCCATCTTATACCTTGTTGTAGTGTCATAAAATTGCACCTCTTGCAATTTTGACCACATTTGAGGTCCTCACCTTGGCGAAGACATCCTCCTTCCTAACCGAGACCTATTTTTGCATTCTCACCCCTTGACTCCTTCCCATTTGAGCCCCGAGGTAGCCTCAAGACCCTGTCTGGACCCCAAGATAGGGCAGGATAGGGGTGTGGCACCCCTATCCCACCCTCTTAGGGTGGCCCCAAGATAGGTCCCCCCGACCCCATTTGCACTTCGGGATCCTAAATCTCCCTAATGTCAGCCTTTTATGAGATGAATTAATCTTAAAGAGACATGTATAAAAGGGATTTGGTTTTCTCATTTGCAAAGAGGGAATGGGAGGCAAAATTCAAGTGAATGGATGATAAGAAAGCATAGGCAAAGATATACATCATCAAGCATTCAAGAATTCAAGTCTTCTTCAATCATTCATTGGAGAAACATTACAACATTCATTTGCAAGCATGTATGTGTGTTAGGGTTTTGTCATGTTACATGACATTCCATGCAACACTTATGATTACATTCAAGAAGCAAAGCAATCATCATCAACAAGTTGCAGATCTACAAGGTATACATTTCCATTGTTTACATTCAAGCATTTGCAATTACTTTCTTTCAAGGTTGATACCTCAACCGGGGTTTGACTTAGGCAAACCCCTATCCGCAACCCCTTTTCCTCTCTTTTTTGTGTGTAGGTTGCAGGTGTGCAACTGTAATTGCAGGTTTGGGTTTCATTTGCAAAGACGAAAGAACCCTTTTTGTTTCGAGGATTTTATGGAGGACCATATACACTCCCACCACGGTCTCGATGACTTTTCTCCAAATTTCCAAGGTAGATCTGTATCAGTCTAATTAGCTCAGATGCAAAGTTACAACACGATCCTGAACCAGTAGCTCCTCATTTCATTCAATTTCTCTCTCTTTTCCACATAGTCATCAAGTCAACTTTCTCATTTACAAAAGAGGGTAAATCATACTTCAACCCTTACAATCCACTTGGAATTAACATCCTTGTTTCCCTTGAATTTGGATCTAGTGGATTCAACCCCTCTTTTGAATGTAAATTCCTTCCAAGTGAAAATCATCCTAGTGGTTTCCTTTCTCTCTCCTAGGTGGGGAGTCACTAGGATCCAATTTTCCAATTTATATTTTGGTGAACCCGACATCTTACACATTAATTCTGATTTCTCATTATTAAATCTAATTAATTGCAATTTGGATTTCAAATTTTCATTTCCAAGTTTGGTCTATTTGCAAATTTTAGAGGTTAATTGCATAAAAACCCTAATTTTTCATTTTGAGTAAATTAAGCTTGTGAAGTGTAAAATTTTAATTACTTGTTTTAGATCTGATTTATATTTCAAAATTACAATTCAAATATGTCTCTTTATTCTGAAAATACAGTGGTTAAATCATAAAACCCTAATTTTTAAGATCTTTCTATTTTCAATCTTTGGCTGCAAATTTGACCGATCTAAACATCTCCAAATCAGTTATTTTTTTGGATTCCGCAATAATATCATAATACCTATCATCCCTGAATATTTCAAAAAAAATTGGTTGGACTGTGTACACTTTCGCCATGGTCCTCGACTTTTTCCCCAAAATTTTAGGAGATGGAATTGATTGTGTTTTTCTGCTAAAATCCAGAAAATTAGCGTACGTTATCAATTTTAACACCCTCTAAGGTTGAACACAAATTCAAATTCAAATTTTAAATTTGCAGTTCAAATTCCATTTTCCCTCCTTTTTCTATGCATGTATGGGGTGAATATTATTATGGTTAAATGACATATGAGTTTCTTGTTTGATCATAAGTGCATATGGAGTTCCTATCTTATTTTGCTAATTCAATTTCGAGCTACATTAAAGATTTTCATGATGTTCCCTATCATACACATGATGATTGTTTATTTCTCCCTTTCATTCATAGCTATGATTTACCCTCTCCCAATATTAATCTCATTAATGATGGCACATTGGTGCAAAAAGGGAATATGGACACTTCTTTCAAAGATCTCCCTCCTAAAAATGAATCTTTCAAGAATTGTGTTCCTTCTTCTCCTAAAAAGTACCTCCCTTATAAGGATTATTTGGTGCAAGGGGATGATATTATGGCTACCTATCCTAGTGATACCATACCTTCTTTTCATGATCTTCCCTCTAAAGATGAAGCATTCACTACATATGATAGTCCTTTTTCTAATGAGTGTCTTGAACATAAAGATACCTTAGAATAGGAGGATGATATTATTTCTCATCATAATGCTCTCTCCCAAAAATCAAGAGCCTAAAAAAAATCAAATCAATTCCATTTATGTTCCTACAAAACCAAAAACTCTTCCTGATTATCACGGTGTACCTTACACATATACTAATGAGGTAGTTGATGAGAACATAAGTGAAGCATCATATGCTATCTTAGTTCCTACAATCCTCTCTTCAATTCACTCAAATACACCATCTCCTACGAAACAAGTTCCTAAAGAAGAACTCTTAGAGGATGATTGGGGGTCCTTAGATTTCACTCCTACCTTTTCTAAAAAGTCTAAGATGCTTGAATTTCACATTCCAAATTTTTCTCTTAACACAAAACTTGAAATTGATTGGGCCTCTTTAAACTTCAATCCAATTCCCCCTGAGAGTGAACCTTATTTTGAACATACACATGGATGCAATGGATAAATGCTAGAATGTGAGTGACAAAGTCATAAGAAATCACACTTTCCTTTGTCCACATCTTCTTCTCCATTGTCATGTAAATCCACATCTTCTCATTCTAATTTTGAGTTACAACAAGAAAATGTGTTGACCAATCTTCTAAATTCCAACTTAATATTTCCTCTTTGTCCTAAACGAAGAAGAAAACATAAACAACATTCTCAAAATTCTTCTTTTCGTCAATATCATCAAACCCATGGCCATTAAACTAATAAGTGTCAAGCTTTAAAAACATAAATATAATATTACATTGATTCAGGCATGTTACAAATAACATCTGACAATAAATGGTATCTTCATCATGATCATTTAAAATAACATTCAAGTTCCTATTATGTTTCTCCTCACTATGTGACATAGTTAGCCTACCTATTGGGGGCTCCTTGTCATTCGTGGTGGTACAATTTTAGGTGCAATCATACTTAGTGAGAAACATAATAGTCTATTTATTTTTGCCTCTATGCTTGGGGGGCAAGAATATTTCTTTTCCTCTTTCTAGGGTTTCACTATTTTCTTCATGGAGTACATTATTCATAAACTTGATGTCCTTTCTTGCATGGAGTTTTCCTTCATGCAAGCGCATGTATGTTTCGTGAGTGGGATCTTCTCCTTTCTTGAAATGGTATGTCTATTATGAATAACCTCTATTTAGAGAACATTTGTTAACCTTCTTCTTCTTTCTCTCTCTTTGACAATTACCTCTTATATTTCATTATTCATAAACTTTATGTCCTTTCTAGCATGGAGTATTCTTTCATGCAAGCACATGTTTGTTTCATGAGTGGGATCTTCTCCTTGCTTGAAATGATACGTCTATTATGAATAATCTCTATTTAGAGAACTTTTTTGAACCTTCTTCTTCTTCTTTCTCTCTTTGAAAATTACCTCTTCTATTGTGTTATTCATAACTTGATGTCCTTTCTTGAATGGAGTTATCCTTCATGTGAGCGCATGCCTATTCCTTGGTTAGGATGTATTCCTTGCTTGAAATGGTACGTATTTTATGAGTAATATCTCTCCATAAGTTGTTTAATTCTTCTCATTGTCCTACACTTGGGGGGCAATGATCTCTCTCCCTCTCTCTTTCTCTAAGGATCCACTTTTCCCTATTGTGTGGATGGTGTGCGCTTTATTACTTGATGTCATTCCTCGTGTGAAATTGTTTGTTGTTTTCTCAAGTATTATCTCTTATACAAGAGGTGTAAGTCCTTGATTACAACCTCTTGTCCACTTGGTAATGTACATCTATGATAAATTCACCCATCCCTCTTGGGGCTAAACGTGAGTCATCCTTCATCAAGAATCCCTTTCACCTAGCAATATGAGGAAGGATTGCATTCTTGTTCTCTTATTTTCTTTGTTCTAGAAGATGTTATATTTGTCTAAGACAACTCCTCTTGGGGGTAGATGTCTTTGAATAAATATCTCTCCTCCTCCAAGGATCACCTTTACACTTACAGCAAGATATCTCTTTTCAACTATCTTATCCTTTCTTGAAGAGTATTCCCTCTCTTGCTTGGATTTATGACATTGTTGCATAACGAATATCTTCTTTGTCATGAAGGTAGGTATCCTTGTTCTACTTTCCTTAAGATATAAACATCAACCTATGTTGACATCTTAAGGGGGGGGTACCCACACTTCTCCTTTGTACTATACTTTTCTCATGTATTGTATAGTGGGACATTCTTGGAACCAGAGGGCGGTCTCTTAGAGCAAGGTGTCATAACTTTTCTTGTACAGTGAGACATTCTTGGAACCAAAGGGAATCCTCTTAGAGAAAGATGTCGTCACTTTTTTTCTTGTACAGTGGGACATTCTTGGAACCAGAGGGAAGCCTCTTAGAGCAATATGTCATCACTTTTCTCTTGTACAATGGGTCATTCTTGGAACTAGAGCACAAACTCTTAGAGAAAGATGATGCCACTTTTTGCAGGGTGATTATTCTCAGAACCAAAGCACGGACTCTTAGAGAGATATATCACGCATTTGTTGACACTTGTACTAGACATTCTATATAGGTTGTAGCGTACTCAGGCATAGAATCCTATGAGGTGCTTCGAACCTCACTTGCACACACACACGCTTGAGGTTGGGAGGAACTAATAGTGTTCCCACTCTCCTCACTTACATGGATCACCCAGGCAGGCTCTGGGGGCTAGATTTCCATGTCCTTCTCTCCATGGATCACCTATTTTTAGGGGCGAGATGTCCATGGTTTCTCTCTTGTTCGCCTCTCTTCTCATGGATCACCAAAGTGTATATTCATGTCCTCTCTCTTCTTCCTCTCATGAACCCATAGTTTTGTTATTGATGGTTCATGGATGATGTCAATTTTTCTCTTTTATGTGATCACTTGTGTTTATGTGATGGCATTTGTCTTTGTGTCATGATTAGTTGGTGAGACATCTGAGTATCGAGGTCTCTTTGGCTAGATGGTTTTTCATCTTCTATCTTGGCTTGTCGTGTGTCTTTGCGCTTTGTTTTTATTTTGTGTGTCTTGCTCCTTTTTGTTTTGTGTGCTCTTGAATATGTTTGAGTGAGTTAAGATCCTAATATTGGGGGCTTGGTTCCTCGAGATTAGTAACATCTTATACTCCTTGTGATCTTGTTCCTCATTTCTCATCTTTATCTCTATTTCTTCTACTTTACCAGTAGTAGTGGCATAAGCCATACTCTCGCTAAAGTGGGGGCTAAATGTAGTGTCATAAAATTGTGTCTCCTGCAATTTTAACCATATTTGTGGTCCTCACCTTGGCAACTACATCCTCCTTCCTAGATGAGACCTATTTCTCCATTCTCACCCCTTGAATCCTTCCTATTTGAGCCTTGAGGTAGCCTCGGGACCCTATCTGAGCCCCAAGATAGAGTAGGACAAAGGCGTGGTGCCCATGTCCTACCCTCTTAGGGTGGCCCCAAGATAGGTCCACCTGGCCCCATTTGCACTTTGAGATCCTAAATATCCTTGATGTCAGGCTTTTATGAAATGAATTAATCTTCAAGAGGCATGTATAAAAGCGAGTTGGTTATCTTATTTGTAAAGAGAATGGGAGGCAAAATTCAAGTGAAGGGATTATAAGCATGTTTGATTGTTGGCATTGACAAAACCGGTCAATCCAAAGAACCAGTATATGTGCTAAGATTTGTCATTGATGTCCAACACTTACCGGTGAAGACACTAACTGGTGAAGTGGTATAGGTAGAGTGGTGTTGTTTTTCAGTAAGAAAAAGTGGTGACTTACAATACATAGAAACAACTTTGGTATTGAATGATCAAAGGTTCAATCAGCTAAAGGAAAGATAGACTAAGCCAACTGGTCTATCATTTAGGAAGATCGGTCACTTTGATGATGGTGAAGTCACAAATGGTGACTCAGCCAAGAAAACCTATTTGTTTACACAAATCGGTAACTCATTGGTAAACAGGGGAAGAGACTTGGTGCTAGCACAACAAACTGGAAATCAAAGGATGAACTGGTAATATAGAAGTGCAGTGCCATACCGGTACATCGATATGACAGAAGCAAGATAGGTGATCGCCATAAATCTCAGAGTGGTGAGTGGTTATTCAGTTGAGGTGGAAAAGGATGAGTTGGTGAGCTTGTGTCTACGCCAAATCATATGTTGGTAAGGTCAAATTTCAATCATCATGCAGTCAAGCATGATTACATGCAGATTTTCTGGTTCACACTTATTTGGTTGAACACGACTTAGAAGTTTCTATCTTTGGGAGATGCAGTGACAGAATTGGCTGAACACTTAACAAAATTGTTGTAAGGCTTGCAAAGAAAGAGTGGGAGATTTTGAATTTGAAATCTTCTGAAATCCATGATTGGTTTGATTGAGGGAATGCCTAAAGGTGTCGGCAGAAAATGTATAAAGTGTTCTTGAAGTTCATTTAGAAAGTTTTGATCATGAAACTTGTAACAAGGAGAATTTGTTGAAGGCGATCCAAAGTGAAGAGCAGAGAGAGAGGAAGTGCTAAAAGGTATTAGCATAGTAGAGCGTGTTTGAGGTAGATTGACTAAATGCAGAGTCGAGAGATAGTGAACCGACAGAGTGCAGACCCAAAGATCAGAGAACTGGCAGAGTGCAAAGCCTAAGATCAGGGGACTAATAGTGTGCAAAGCCAAAGGTCTGAGGATTAGTAGAGTGCAGTGCCAAGGGATAGGTGATCGGCTGAGTGAAGAACCGAAGGTGTAAGAAGGAAACTGGTGTTGTGAAGAGAAGACACAACCGGTGTGTATTAAGTGTGATGCATATTGAGATCTGATCAAGCTATCAGTAGCTAATTCAGTAGATCATCCATCTATTGCTTTCTAAAAACTACAACATAAATCCCTTAACCGAGTGACATCTTAACTAATGTTCTAAGTCCTCTAACTAGGCTACCTTTAACAAGGTAAAGGCACTAACCGGTCTTGATCAAAATCCCTTAACCGGGTGGCACCTAACTGTGTCTTTGTAATCTCCTAACAGGGATGGCTCCTCACAGGGTGTACTTCAAAAGAGTACAAATTTTGTGAGTTCCTACTCACACCGTGGTTTTCTCCCTTTTGGGTTTCCACAAGATAACTTCTTGGTGTCACTATCAACTTTTCATGCTTGCGTATTTTACTTCAGTGATTAAGTATATTGTTGGAGTTTAGATGAATGCAGATTTAAGTTAAAAGTAAAATTGTGAAAATTTGATTAAGTGTTGATTCACCCCTCCCCTCTCAACACCGGTTGGGACCAACAATTGGTATCAGAGCTTTAGGTCCCTAGAATTAGAAGAAGCTTAACTGGATTAGGGAGAGATCCAAGATGATGCGTAAGGAGGGTCCTAAGTTCTCTAAGGAGAATTACACCTTATGGTGTGGAAGAATGAAACTCTATCTAAGATCCCTAGGTGAACAATATTGGAATCATGTGATCACTGAGTACAATGAACCTTCAGGAACTCTTACTCCAGACCAGATCAAGGAAAGGCAAGATAATACTGTTGCTATGGATCTGATTGTTAGCACTCTTTAAGATAATAAATTTGTTGAGGTACAAGATTTGAAATCAGCTTTTCAGATATGGAATAAGCTAAAGAAAGTCTATGGGGGATATCCCCATGTTCAAAAGGCCAAAGTAGACAGCCTGAGAGGAAAATGTGATGAGATGAGAATGCAAGAAAGTGAAAACATAGAGCAGTCTAGTAAGAGGATAAAGGATGTAGTAAACTCCATTAAAAGTGCAGGAGGAAAGCTCGAGGAGGAGGATGTGATTAGCAAAATCTTGAGAACTCTACTACCACAATATGCCATAAGGGTCTCTGCTATCCAGGAAATCAGATCCTTAGGAGCATTCAATGTAACTCTTGACTCACTGATTAGTAAGTTAACTGCTTTTGAATTGAACAATTATGACAACAACATGCCAAAGATTGATGTTGCTTTCAAAGCATCCATGATGCATGAACCAACAATGAGAAGGAAAGAAACTGGTAGTAGCTCTACTACCAGAATTGGTCATTCCCATGAGAGTGACAATCTTCTCTCTGAAGAATAGGAGAAAGGTGAAATTGAAGCTCTAATGGCAAGAAGATTGCCAAGAGGTAAAGGAAAATACAAAGGTAAACTACCCTTAAAGTGCTTCTCCTATAATAAGATAAGTCATATTGCTTCAAGATGCCCTAACAATGATAGAGATTGGAAGGATAATTTCAGAAGTTACAGGGACAAGAGCAAGAAGGAATGTTATCTTGTAGAAGAAGGAGTAACTGATGAAGAATCAGAGGGATCTGATGGAGATGGTATTGCATTTGTGGTAGTCAAAGAGGACAGCACAGAGGAAGGAGATATGGCATTGATTTCTAGCACAAACCGGTGTGGAGAATGGGTGATTGACAGTGGATGCACTCACCATATGACCAGTGACATAAACAAATTCCTTAGCATGGAAGATTGCAATGGAGGAACGGTGAGGTTTGGAAATGATGCCCCATGTGAAGTAAAAGGTAAGGGGTCTATAGCCTTGAATGATAAGATAAATTGTGATGATGTCTATTGGGTACAAGGATTAAAATATAGTTTGTTAAGTGTTGCACAACTTAACAATAAGGGATAGCGGTTAGTGCTCAATGAAGGGATATGTAAAATAAATGATAAATCTGGAAGTCTGATTGCAACCGGTAAACAGTCAAGAGATAATTTTTTTCATCTAGACACCACCATAGGTAATTGTCTAGTGGATAAGGTAGAAGACATCTGGTTGTGGCACAAAATATTGTGTCATGTTAATTTTGATAGCATATCTAAATTCAGTAAGGCAAAATCTGTCAGAGGTATGCCCGACATAGTAAAACCTGAAAAATGCTATGTGCAAAGAGTGTCAACTAGGAAAGTTGATCGGGTCCAGTTTCAGCAGTAAAACTTTCTCATCTGAAAATGTGTTGGACTTAGTTCACACAAACCTGTGCGGTCCCATGAGAACCAAGAGTTTCTATGGAGACTGATATTTTATGTTATTTGTGGATGACTTCTCAAGAATGATGTGGGTTGTATTCTTGAAAGAAAAATCTGAAGCCTTTCACATGTTTAATGTGTCTAAGGCTCAAGTAGAAAGAGGAACCGGTAAGAATCTGAAGTGCCTAAGATCATCCAGAGGAGGAGAGTTCACCTCTCAAGAGTTCATGAACTACTGTGAGGAACAAGGGATCATGAGACAAATGTATACACCTAGAACACCTCAGCAGAATGGAGTTGCTGAAAGAAGAAACATAACTCTTATTGATTGTGCAAGGACTCTAATGATATAGAAGGACATCCCACATATCTTCTGGAGAGAAGCAATAAGAATTTTTGTATACACTTTGAACTGGATACAGGTAAAGAAGGAGACAAATAAAACTCCCTATGAATTATGGAGTGTATACTCGCCTAATGTTTGTTATTTCAAAGTATTTGGAAGCAAGTGCTATATCAAAAGGGACGAGTACACTAGAAAATTTGATCCCAAGAGTGATGAAGGAACCTTTTTAGGTTACTCAACAAAGAGCAAGGCATACCGGTGCTTAAACAAAAGGACCAGTAAGATTGTGGAAAGTGCAAATGTCAAAGTAGATGAGTACTCTGAGAAAAATGGACAAGACAGTAAGAGTGAACCGGAGGACTACAAAGGGTTTGAGTATAATATACCAGTGGAACCTACTGAAGAAGATCCTGTTGAAGTGGCTAATGAAGAAGCCTGTGAAGTAGAACCTACACAATCAGTAGAAGAAGCTCCAAGGAGTGAACTGGTATTGGCTAAATATGTCAAAATAATCACTCTATAGAAAATATCATCGATGACAAGGATGCAGGAGTTCTAACCAGAAGAAGAGAAAGAGAGAATGGATGTATGCTCTCAATTTTTTATCCCAAAATAGAAAAGGAGGCTCTAAAAGATGATGACTGGGTCAAAGCCATTGAAGAAGAACTGGAGAAAATAGAGAAAAATGATACATGGACTCTAGTGCCCAGACCAGAAAATAAAAATGTAATAGACACCAAGTGGGTGTTCAGAAATAAGATGGATGAAACCGATAAGGTGATAAGAAACAAGGAAAGATTGTTTTGTAAGGGCTATGCTCAAGAAGAAGGGTTGGAATATGGAGAAACTTTCACACCGATAGCTAGGCTAGAAGGGGTCATAATTTTGCTAGCCTGTGCTTCTTATAAAAAATTTAAAGTCTACCAAATGGATGTCAAATCGACATTCTTAAATGGGGTGTTAGAGGAAGAAGTATACATAGAGCAACCTGAAGTGTTTGCATCTGAAGATGGGAGGAATAGGATATGCAAGTTGCAGAAGGCTTTGTATGGGCTGAAACAAGCACCAAGAGCTTGGTACGAGAGGTTACACTCATAGCTGCTAAGCATAGAGTTCAAAAGAACCAGTGATAATAGTAACCTATATCTGAAGAGTGGAGCTGAAGGAAAACACCTAATTGCTGAGATCTTTGTAGATGACATCATCTTTGGGGGAGATGATGAGATGAGTAGAAGCTTTGCAGAACAAATGCAACAATAATTTGAGATGTCCATGATTGGCGAGATAAAGTACTTTATTGGCCTACAAGTTTCTCAATTAAAGAATGGCATCTTCATCAGTCAGACTAAGTATATAAGGGAAATTCTGAAAAACTTTTGGAATGGAAGATTGCAAACCCGTTGGAACTCCAATGGTTATAGGTTGAAAGCTATCTAAACATGATGAGGCTGAAGAAGTAAATGAGACACTTTACCAGTCCATGATCGGTAAGTTACAGTATGCAATACATAGCAAACCAGACATAGCACAAGTTATTGGCTTGGTTGCCAGATTTTCTGCAAATCCGAAAGAGACACATGATATTTAGATACCTAAAGGGGACTGATGAGTATGGTCTTTGGTATCCACACAAGGGAGACTTCAGTTTAAGTGTCTTCACTGATTCAGATTGGGCTGGAAACATTGATGATAGGAAGAGCACCAGTGGAGGTGCATTCTTTCCTGGAGATAGGATTGTATCTTGGACAAGTAAGAAACAAAACTGCATTTCTCAATCCATAGTTGAAGCTGAGTATGTAGTTGTTGCAATCAACTACACACAGATAGTTTGGATCAAGAAACTACTGGAACAAATACAAGAAAAAGTGGTTGGACCGGTAGTGATTCATTGTGACAATACCAGTGCCATTGACATATCCAAGAACCCAGTGATGAACTCCAAAATGAAGCATATAGTCATCAATATCACTATCTAAGGAACAAGTTCAAGAAAAGGAAGTGATGTTGGAGTACATACCAACAAAAGAGTAGGTGGTTGATATCTTCACCAAGTCACTATATAAGGACACCTTTGACTATCTCAAAGGTAAGTTGGGGGTTATGCCCCTCCATTCAGTAAAGTAAGCAAACATGGTTCTACATCGATCTGGTATGATTTCAAGTTTTTCTCTAAAACAACTAGATTGATGAGTGTGGACTACTTTGGTTAGGGGGAGCAGCCTTGTAAGTGTTTAGAAAGGACTCTTTGGCATTGTTGTCAAAGGGGGAGATATGATTAGAATGCCTGATCATTGGTAGGTAGTGATTGAGCTGAAGTTGTTGTATCGGAGTATGACCAGTGATAGGGGGAGATATTCATTACTTAGGGTAGAAGTAATGACTAAACTGGTAAAGAGATGAAGGAACTGGACTGGTACAGAGATGAGGGAACATGCAACTAATTCGTGCCATATTTTGAAGTATTTACCATCAATGCCAAAGGGGAGATTGTTGGATTGTTAGCATTGACAAAACCGGTCAATCTCGAGAACCGATATATGTGCTAAGATTTGTCATTGAGGTCCAACACTTACCGGTGAAGACACTAACCGGTGAAGTGGTATAGGTAGAGTGGTGTTGTTTTTCAGTAATCAAAAGTGATGACTTACAATACATAGAAACAACTTTGGTATTAAATGATCAAAAGTTCAATCAGCTAAAGGAAAGATAGACTAAGCCAACTGGTCTATCATTCAGGAAGATCGGTCACTTTGCTGATGATGATCTGTCTTTGATGATGGTGAAGTCACAAAAGGTGACTCGGGAAAGAAAACCTGTTTGTTTATACAAATCGGCAACTCATTGGTAAACAAGGGAAGAGACTTGGTGCAAGCACAACAAACCGACAATCAAATGACGAACTGGTAATATAGAAGTGTACTGTCATACTAGTACACTAGTATGACAGAAGGAAGACAAGTGATCACCATAAATCTCGGAGTGGTGATTGAATATTTAGTTACGGTGGTAAAGGATGAGTTAGTGAGCTTGTGTCTACGCCAAATAATATGTTAGTAAGGTCAACTTTCAGTTATCATGCAGTCAAGCATGATTACATGCAGATTTTCTGGTTCACACTTATTTGGTTGAACATGACTCAGAAGTTTCTATCTTTGGGAGATGCGGTGGAAAAATTGGTTGAACACTTGGCAAAATTGATGTAAGGCACGTAGAGAAAGAGTAGGAGATTTTGAATTTGAAATCTTCTGAAATCCATGATTGGTTTGATTGAGGGAATGCCTGAAGGTGTTGGCAGAAAATGTATAAAGTGTTCTCGAAGCTCATTCAGAAAGTTTTGATCATGAAACTTGCAACAGGGAGAATTTTTGAAGGCAATCCAAAGTGAAGAGAAGAGAGAGAGGAAGTGCTGAAAGGTATTAGCATAGTAGAGTGTGTTTGAGGTAGATTGACTAAGTGTAGAGTCAAAAGATAGTGAACCGGTAGAGTGCAGAGCCAAAGATCAGAGGACTGGCAGAGTGCAGAGCCTAAGATCAAAGGATCGATGGAGTGCAAAGCCAAAGGTCTAAGGATCAGTAGAGTGTAGTGTCAAGGGATAGGTGACTGGCTGAGTGAAGAGCCAAAGGCGTAAGAAGGAAACTGGTGCTGTGAAGAGAAGACACAACCAATGTGTATTGAGTGTGATGCATATTGAGATCTTATCAAGCCATCAATAGATAACTCAGTAGATCATCCATCTATTTCTTTCTAACAACTGCAACATAAATCCCTTAACCAGGTGGACTTTATCAAGTCCCTATTGTAAAATCCCTTAATCGGGTGACATCTTAACTGATGTTTTAAGTTCTCTAACCAGGCTACCTTTAACAGGGTAAAGGCACTAACTGGCCTTGATCAAAATCCCTTAACCGAGTGGCACCTAATAGTGTCTTTATAATCTCCTAACAGGGATGGATCCTCATAGGGCGTACTTTAGAAGAGTACAAATTTTGTGAGTTCCTACTCACACCGTGATTTTCTCCCTTTTGGGTTTCCACGAGATAACTTATTGGTGTCACTATCAACTTTTCATGCTTGCGTATTTTACTTCAGTGATTAAGTCTGTTATTGGATTTTAGATGAATGCATATTTAAGTTAAAATTTAAATTGTGAAAATTTGATTAAGTGTTGATTCACCCCTCCCCTCTCAGCACCGGTTGGGACTAACAAAGCAAGCATAGGCAAAGATATACATCATCAAGCATTCAAGCATTCAAGTCTTCTTCATTCATCCATTGGAGCAACATTACAAAATTCATTTGCAAGCATGTATGTGTGTTAGGGTTTTTTCATGTTACATGCCATTCCATGCAACACTTGTGATTACATTCAAGAAGCAAAGCAATCATCATCAACAAGTTGCAGATCTACAAGGTATACATTTTCATTGTTTACATTCAAGCATTTGCAATTACTTTCTTTCAAGATTTATTCCTCAACTAGGGTTTGACTGAGGCAAACCCCTATCCACAACCCCTTTTCCTCTTTTTTATGTGTGTAGGTTGCATGTGCGTAACTATAATTGCAGGTTTGGGCTTCATTTGCAGAGTTGAAAGAACCCTTTTCGTTTCATGGATTTTATGGAGGACCATGTACACTCCCGCTACGGTCCCAACAACTTTTTTGCAAATTTGCAAGGCAGATCCGTATCAGTCTAATTAGCTCAGATCCGAAGTTACAACACAATCCCAAACTGGTAGCTCCTCATTTCACTCAATTTCTCTCTCTTGTCCACATAGTCAACAAGTCAGCTTTCTCATTTACAAAAGAGGGTAAATCACATTTCAGCCCTTACAATCCACTTGGAATTCATGTCCTTGTTTCCCTTGGATTTGGATCTAGTGCATTCAACCCCTCTTTTGAATATAAATTCCTTCCAAGTGAAAATCATCCTAATGGCTTCCTTTCTCTCTCCTAGGTGGGGAGTCACTAGGATCCAATTTTCCACTTTACACTTGCATAAGCCCTTAACCCTGACCCAATTTGGTGGTGCCTTGGTCCCCTCCATTTGGGGCCCATTTTGGCCCCTAGGCCCTATCTCAAATTTGAGTGGGAATTGCCTGTTCACGTTGGCCTATGTCAAAAAATTAATAAGTTTGATGACGGACAAGTATATATGGAGGTCTTTCCCTCTCATTTGGCAAAGGGAGAAAACATAAGAACACACCCAAGGAGCATAAGGAAATAAGGCAAGGAGATTACATCAAGCATTCAAGCATTCTTCATTAAGCATTCTTCAACACTACATATTCTTCATTGGAGCAACATTACATCATTCATTTGCAAGCATGTGTGTGTATTAGGGTTTTGTCATCTTCATACCATTTCATACAACATATGTGATTACATTCAAGAAGCAAAGAATGATCATCAATCATTGCAGATCTCAGGTATACCTTTCCATTATTTACTTTAGTATTTACAATATTTCATTCAAGGTTGATTC